>NC_022019.1:30853078-30859248 GCF_000317375.1 Microtus ochrogaster
ATGTGTGTATGTATGTGTGTATGTGTGCATGTGTGTGTATGTATGTATGTGTGTATGTAGTATGTGTATGTGTGTATGTATGTGTGTATGTGTGTGTATGTGTGTGTGTGTATGTGTGTATGTATGTGTGTATGTGTGTATGTGTGTGTATGTATGTATGTGTGTATGTAGTATGTGTATGTGTATGTATGTGTGTGTATGTGTGTGTGTGTGTGTAACAAAGGAGCCATCTGTTTATGTCCTTTATGTGACTAGCAGCCTTGACACCCTCGTGCTGGACTGGGACTGGGAAGCGGTAATCCCTCCCTCCCTCTTCTCCTCCCCTGAGCTGTTTTCCATCAGGGCTCCTTCCAGCAACAGCTGGATCACGTGACAAGGTGGTCCTGTCTCATCCTTTGTATTAGACAGATGTTTCGGCCTGGAACCCTGCTTCTCACAGTGGGGAGCAGCGTCTAGGAGACCCTGTGGTAGAAGACGGAGAGGGTGTGTTCTCTGATGTGACATTTTTATCCCTTTCTTGCTCTGGAAACTTTGCTGTCTAAATGAGAGAATAAATATTTTTCTGACAAAGATATTGTGGTTTCAAGAACATTTGAAAATATATCAGGGGGAAACCAAGCAAAAAAAAAAAGATGATTACTAAGAAAAAAAACTGATTTCTTTACAGCTTTTTAAGATTCATTTTCTTCTGTCCACCCCCCGCGTTGGCATTGACTCCACTCTCACCACCCAAAGCCATTCTGTGAGTTAAAAATAGAAACACACCAAAAGTCCAAAGTCACATGACCCACAGGAACTTCAGCCAACCTTGGAAGCGGTGCTGATGTGCCCTGGCAAGGTTGTGCCCAACTGCAGCCGGGGTGACAGCCAACTACTTATTAACCCGTTTCTGCTAATTCAGAGCGGTGTATAGACAAGCTGCCTTGCAGCATGGACTCCAGCACAAGCCTCTCTGTTTAACAAGAGCTTCCCTTTGCTAAGGATCAGTTATACAGCAGGCAGGGAGACCATTTCCCGCACGAGGATTTGGTACGTAAGAGGGAAGCACAAAGTGCTGGAGTTATGGATGGGTAGAGGGGACCTGGACCTTGGAGTCCACCCGCTTTGATCACCCTTGCTCGGTGTCAACACCGAAGGGCACGGCCCGGTTCAGTGGCAAGGGGGCAATCCTGAAACATTAATCTCAAGACTCAGCTGACTTGAGAAATGCTTGCGGGACATTTGCCCAGCCATTTGGCAAGTATTTCCTCGCTGGGTGAGTGTACAGCGAGGTACCCTGTATTGTCTTTCTAAAAATAAATCTGACCCAGGATGTGTAACTGGGGTCAACATAAAACTGGACTCTTCTTGAAAAGTTTGAGGCAATCATATTATCATCTCTGATTTAAAAACAGCACGATATTTAAAATAACAGTCATGCTCTCCCAATGGTTCTGTCATCTGCATCCCTTTATCTAATTCAGGAAACCGCCGCCTCACACTAGGAACTGGCCTAGAGGGTGTCTTTGCTAGGTTTTCTATCGCTGTGATAGAACACCATGACGGAGAGCAGCTTGGGAAGCAAAGGGTTGACTTGACTCACATATCCCAAGTCATCATCCTTTGAGGGACGTCAGGACAGTAACTGGGAAGGAACCTGGAGTCAGAAGCTGACGCAGAGGCCCTGGAGGAGTGCTGCATGCTGCCTTGCTCCTCATGGCTCCCTCAGCCTGCTTTCTCACACCCAGCACCACCTGTCCAAGGGTGACGCCACCATCATGGGCTGGGCTTTCCCACCGTCCTACGGGATCGCCTACTGCCCGGTCTCAAAGAATCCGCTTCTCAGTTGAGGCTCCCTCCTCTCAGATGACTGTAGCTTGGCCCAAGTCGACTTAAAACTAGCGGCACAGGGGCTTTCCCAACAATCATCTCCGATGGCTATGGAGGTGACAGCCTCACAGGTTAGCGGAGTGGAGAGCTGAAAACTAGGGAATGCTGACCAGAATCTGCCCAGGGGTTCCTGCAGAGGCTGAATAGGAGCTCAAGGCCATGCTGTGCTTGGCAAGTCTGAGATTGTTTATGTGATGTCCTAGTTCACGTGGTTTGTGTGGGGGCAGAGCTGCCGCCAAATCTTCTTTTCATTTTGATTTTTCAAGACAGGATTTCTCTGTGTAACAGTCCTGGATGTCCTAGAATGTCCTGGAACTCGCTTTGTAGATCAGGCTGGCCTCAAACTCACAGAGATCTCCCTGCCTCTGCCTCCTGATTGTTGGGATAAAAGATGATACACCTTCTCACTGTGTCCTGGGAGGGGGGGATGGGGGGTGAGGAGGTAGGGGGTGAGAAGGAAGGGGGTGAGGAGGTAGGGGGTGAGGAGGTAGGCTTTTGGCTAAAGGAGTCCATGCAAGGAACTTTATCTGAAGGCCTCCCAAGGAGACTTGTAGTCTGCTCCCCTCTAGTGGTGATTTTCGGTATGGCATGACCGTCGCAGGAGGATTTTTGTTTTCCAAGTTTATTGGATGGTGGTGGTCAGGATGGGGACTCCTCAGAAATGTGACAGGCATAGCTGGGGCTTGTGACTTCTGGAGTCTCTCCTTTACAGATTCTTTCAGGGGGACTTAAAAGTCACCGGGCAAGCATGGCTCTGGCACCGAGATGCAATCGCAGTCTAAGTGGCTTCCTGTGCTCGAGGGTTAAGGACACCCATTGCATCCCATCTCCCATGAGATCAAGCACACATTGGGTCACAGTAAAGAGTGGCAAGGCTGTATTTGCTTGGTTCCCAGGCTTCGTTCTAATAACACAAGCTTAGACAGTACTAGACAGCCCATCTTCCTAATAAGATAGCCACCCTTGAGGTCTCCTGCCACGATCAACAAGTCGGTTACCAAAGCAAGCTTTAAACCCAGAGCCATGAGGCCTCATGACCTATGCCCTCTGCAAGACTCCAGGAGGTGTCACCTGTCCCGAGCTCTCCAAGAAGTTCAGCCAGATCGCATGTTGAGTGTCTGTGGTTCTTCCAGCTCCCCGGAGCTCATCTTGTCCTTATTTCACACTGCCTTGGACACATCCATCTGAAAGGCAGTTCAAAACACTGACACATTTGCTGGAAGGGTGTCTTGGTCCAGTTGCCCTATTTCCCTGAAGCCAGTTCCCAGGCTAGCCTGAGCTCAGATGGTGTGGAGAGCTGTGTTTGCAGATGTTCCCAGCCTCCCCCCTAGCCTGTCTGACTCCCCTGCCTCTCTCCTGAAGCTCCCTCCCACTGGGGAAGGCTTGTTTCTGTCCCCTCTACTCAGTCTTTTAGTTACTTTGGTGTTGATGTATTAAGTCGCGACATTTACAGGGCAACTTATAAAGAAAGTATTTAATTTAGGCTTACACTTTAAGGGGATTCGTTAGAGTCCATGCGGGCTGAGCAAAGGCACGTCAGCAGGGAAAGCAGAGAGCTCACATGGGGATCCACGCACAGGAAGAAGCAGAGAGCACTCTGGGAATAGCATATGTCTTCTGATGCCTCAAAGTCTGACCCCAGAGACACACAAAGCCACGCCCCCTTACCCTTCCCAAACAGTTCCACCAACTGGGAATCAAATATTCAAACACAGGAGCCCACAGGTTGGGGGTATTCTCATTCAAACCACCATGCCCGGCTACAAGTGTTCCTGCAGTTCTGGTGTGGTCAAGGCTGCCAGGAAATATCTGGAATGCAAATTCTGGTTCCAAGAGACAGCCAGTGGGATCCATGGGTTTGCACTTGAAACAAACGTTCGTGAGTGAGTTTCTGCTGTGTGTGGTCCTCAGATGAGCTTGAGAATCATCCAATACTCATATTCATGAGCCTGGACCAAGGCGAGGAATGAAGGCTTAAACATTAAAAAGCAGTGGAAGAAGTGTGGTATATACTTACAAGCCCAGCTGGCAGGTAAGGACCCCAGGACTCTGCTGCTCCAGAACAGACAGAGCTCACCTCCTGCCTTGCTCCCTTTTCTTCCTACCTCTACTGAGCCAGGGGATTAGCTGCATTGGTCTCTGATGTGGGAGTGATTTCTTTTTGATCTGTTGCTTTCATTGGTTAATTAATAAAGAAACTGGCTAGGCCCATTTGATAGGCCAACCCTTAGGTGGGTGGAGTAGACAGAACAGAATGCTGGGAGAAAGAAGCTCAGTCAGGAGTAGCCATGGTTCTCCCACTCCAGACAGACGCAGGTTAAGATCTTCCCTGGTAAGCCACTTCGTGGACTACACAGATTATTAGAAATGGATTAGATCAATATGTAAGAGCTAGCCCATAAGAGGCTGGAACTAATGGGCCAGGCAATGTTTAAAAGAATACAGTTTCCATGTAATTATTTCAGATAAAGCTAGCTGTGCGGGCGGTCGGGTGCCGGGGCACAGCCCAGCCGCCCATATTACTACAGATCTCAGTGGCCTAGCCCCTCACCCTTTTCTTCTTATTTGTTCCTCTGGATGTGTGCAAAAGCACTAAACAGAAGAATTGTCCTGTCCCTTTTGGACAGTGTGCATCGTTTTAACCCAGCTATCGCCTGTGGCTCCTGGGATGAGGAATTCAGGGTAGAGCAATTCCCGATGTACAGACAGGACTCCGTCTCTCCTGGGCTTCTCTCCTGAGCCCAGGGAACAGCTTGTGGGAGTTGGTTCTTCCCAACTCAAGGGTTGAAGGGTTTTAACTCACTCTTCACTGTTGGCCGCAAATGTGCCTTTACTCGTTGAACCATCTCTCTGGCCAGAGAATTTTGAAGACAGAAAAATAAGGATAAATATAAGTTCTGGTATCTCTGATCAATCTTGTCATGTCCGTACTCCAGCCCACTGTGGTTACAATTTTTCATCGTTATAGAATATGCATAGCATTTTCCATTTTAAATTGCACAGTTTGGTAGCATTAAATGCACACACGTTGCTTATAATCACCGTCATCACCCATGCCTAGGACGCGAAGTATAACACTCCGTACCTGTTAAACAGTGCAGCTCCCTGCTTCTCTGTAAGCCCAGATCCGAGCAGCTTCCAACTAGAACTGTCTAACTCCAGTTATTTCACTTATAGACGTAAACAAAGTGCATCCATGCTGTAGTGTGTATCCCAAACTGTCACTACATGTCCCTAAAATAAAAGAGCGTAAGTGGATTTCCCACTGTTCTTCCGCCTGGCTTGCGGTGCAGCCCGCTGACCTGATTCCCGGGACCCACGTGGTGAAGGGGATATTGCGACTCCCGCAATCTGTCCTCTCACCCCCGTACTTGAATCGGGCACGGCACAAAGACACAAATTAACAGAACAAAAGGGGAGAAGATTACCCTGTTCTTAAAGCTCTCCTCCCCACTGTAGCTGAGTCTTGCTAACGATCAATGCGACACTGTAATGACACATTTTACCGATAGGTGGCACCAGAGATCAGCTGCTAATTTCAGCTGGCCTTTGGAGAACAGCGTAGGTCAGGATAAGAACTCTGAAATAGCCGGGCGGTGGTGGCGCACGCCTTTAATCCCAGCACTTGGGAGGCAGAGGCAGGCAGAACTCTGTGAGTTCGAGACCAGCCTGGTCTACAGAGCTAGTTCCAGGACAGGCTCCAAAACCACAGAGAAACCCTGTCTCGAAAAAAACCAAAAAAAAAAAAAAAACAAAAACAAAAACAAAAAAAACTCAGAAATGCTCCATTTGCCCTGGGTGGTGTGCGTGAAGCCTCGTGCATTTGACTTCAAGTGGATAATTACTGGTATCAGGCAAGTTTGTAATTTGTATTAAATAGGAAGAATCAAGTTTGTTTCTCCATGTTTTCTATAAAAGTCCACACTATTGTTAAATGCTTGAGGCTACTTATGCTTATATATTCTTCTGCTTAATAAAAATAATTGTGAAATTGGTTTATGGGCTAAATGCCCAGTGAAAATAAATTGTTTGGAAAAAAAATTTCCCCAAACTTCATATAGCATGAACAAAGAATTTAAGAATGGCAGATGTGGTTGGATCTTTCTTTTCTTTCCTTTTTAAAATTAATTAATTAATTATTGCTTTGGCTTTTCGAGACAGGGTTTCTCTGCATAACAGCCCTAGCTGTCCTGGAATTAGCTCTTGTAGGCTGGCATCGAACTCAGAGATCCACCTGCCCGTGCCTCCTGAAGGCTGGGATTAAAGGCCTGCGCCACCACCGCCTCACAACCTGACTCCTT
>NC_022019.1:30859348-30878181 GCF_000317375.1 Microtus ochrogaster
TTTAGGCAACTGGGATCTTTCTTAAAGATTTTCATTATTTTTAATTGTGTGGATATGTGTGTGTGTTTGGTATATGTGCGTGTGAGAGTGTATGTGTATGTGAGTGTGTGTGCACACGTGCGCGCATGAACACTGGTACCAGCAGAGGCCAGAAAAGAGTGTTGGATCCTGTCCCCTAGTTGTCTTGGTATTGCTGTGATAAACTTCAAACCAAAAGTCACTTGGAGAGGAAAGGGTTTATTTCATCTTACAATTTACAGTCCATCAGGAAGTCAGGGCAGGAACCGGAGGCAGAACAGCAGAGACCCTGAGAGATGCTGCTTACGGCCTTGCTCCTGGGTTCACATTCAGCTGCCTTCCTCATCTCTCGATATCGCCCACCAGAGATAGGACCACCCGCCGTGAGCTGCCTCCCTCCCAACAGCAATCGTTCATCAAGAAAACACCCCGTGAAGGGTTACCTACAGGCAAGAAAACAGCCCGTGAAGGGTTACCTACAGGCAAGAAAACAGCCCGTGAAGGGTTACCTACAGGCAAGAAAACAGCCTGTGAAGGGTTACCTACAGGCAATCTTACAGAGAGTATTTCTTACTTGACGTTTCCTCCACCCACATGAACTTGTGCCAAGTCGACAGAAAGCTAAGTAACCCCTGGAGGTCCTCAGCTGTGAGCTGGACACCAAACTTACATTTGCTGTAAGAGCAATGTGGGCTCCGAGCCCAGAGCCTCTCTCCTGCTCCCTTTCTGTTCTTAGGATCTACTCTTCCATCCATCCAGAGCGAGCCCTAAACCCTGTGCTTTAGATGCTAATTCTCACCAGATGCAGTCTGAGGACAGTCTCCTGATCGCTTTCCCTTTCCCTGTCTTCTCCAGCTATTGCAGATTTCTGGACTTTTCTCTCCCCTTTAATGGCTTGCCCATAACCTTTTGATACAGCCTAGGCCTGTCTTTCTCAGGATCTATATGCATTTCTCTCTCTCTCTCTCTCCCTGAGCTCAGCTACCAAACCTTCATATCTTCAGCCTTCTAACTCTACCGGGTATTTATATACCACTAGAAAGCAAAATCTCAGTCACAGGACTCAGGCCAGCTCTGCTGGTGACTCACCCAGGTATGTAGATGCTAACTATATTGAGGTGACACCCTGGAATCAGAATGCTAGAATCAAAAGCAAACAAACAAACAAACAGACTACCAAGCTCACTGCTGCCCCTCCTCCAGCTTCTGTTTCTGCATGCCAGTTTTGTTTTTCCTCACAGGAAAATAGGAAAATAACAGTTCCCATCTTGCAGAGTTTCCATGCCTGCATAGGAACAGAGTAGAACAATGTCAGACAGAGCTGGCTCAAGGAGTGTTAGCTGTGATTGTGAAATGGAATCATTCGATAACTAAATAGTTAACTCACAAAATCAGCTGTTGGAAACTATTTGCCGTGAATAACAGTATCTGGCAAGATTTGCTTTCTGTAGGTGGCATAGTGAATGTCACATCCGTGTCAGGGTCAAGCCTCATATTAAGTCACAGGCTCCTGGCCTAATATGGAGAGAAAGCCCCAAGGCAGACAGAAAGTACAAGGGGCTACTGATCTTAGGACCAAAGCCCAATGCCAGCCCCACAGCCCCGGCGAAGAGAAGAGCTGATATTTTGAAAGGAACTGCACAAGGAGAGTAGGTGACAGACCCATGTCCCCTGTGCTGTTCTCACATTCAGACTCGTGACAGAATGTCTTTGGGTGAGTGTGGCAATGACACACCTGTGCCTGCCCCACCAACAAATCCCAGGGCAACAGAAGCTTGATGAAACGTCCCCTGCCTGAGTGAGGGTTTGAGGGGTCCATTTGTTTAACTAGCAAGGGACTGGAGCCAGCCAGGAAATACAACAGATTTCTGTTTGGTACTTTAACAACAAAACAACACAATAGTTTTTTTCTCAAAAGAAAGCAGTCAGAAGGAGCACTAGAAAGGGGAATTCTGAGGAAAAAGTCAAACAGGAGGGAAGGAAATCTTTTTTTTTTTTTTTTAATGATGCTGTAGCTCCTCACGATTAAGAAAATAAAGGCGACGTCAAATGTGAATGGGTGCTTTTCAAACCAGGAGAGAACGGGCTGGAATTCAAGATGATTTTTAAAACCTATTAACTTCAATGGAGGGGAACAAAAGCCACAGTTCCTTGGAGCAGATCCTTGGAGCAGCTGAAGGGTGATGGAGGGGGTCTCTTCTGAAAGGTCAAGGCCACGGCCAGAGGCAGCATCTCTGGAGTGCAGCCTCCAGCTCTTGCTCCTGCCATTACCAGGGCCTTCTTGTTACGATTTCAAGGAATTCACGGGGGAGCCGCAGTGCCAAACTCCACCTGTTCATTATCTTGAGTACTCAGCACCCTCATTACCTCAAATTCTCTGCAAGCAGCTGTTCAGTAGAAAACACTTCAGAGAATAAGAACTTAGGGGCTTCCAGAATAGACAGAGTTGTCGTATAAAAGGAGGGCATGAGTTCGTTGCTCTGCATAAAAATTAATTGTAATGAAATTAAAAATAATAAGAAATGTAAAATGGACCATCTGTGATGACTTAGCTTCACCGTGAACCTGACTGCATGTGGAGTCACCTAGGAGACATTCACAGGAGTGCACCTATGGGGGGTGTTTCTACATGGTTTTAACTGAAGAGGGGAAACCAACCCCCAATAGGTGCAATAGCACTCCATGGGTGTAGGCGGAGACTGCTCTTTCATTTTCCGGCCTCCCAGACCCAAATAATCACAAAAAACTATATCAATTACAACACTGTTTGGCCTATTAGCTCAGAATCTTATTAAGTAACTCTTACATCTTAAATAAACCCACTTCTATTAATTTATGTATCTTCACAAGGCTTGTGGTTTACTGGTAAGATCCTCCGGCATCTGTCTCTTTAGGCAGCTACATGGTGTTGCTCTGACTCCACCTACTCTCTCTATGTATCTCTGTTCAAATTTCCCACCTGGCTATATTCTGCCCTTCCATAGGTCAAAATAGCTTCTTTAATAACCAATGGTAATAAAACTATTCATAGCATACAGAGGGGAATCCCACATTATCTCCCCTTCTCTGTCTAAATAAAAAGGAAGGTTTTAACTTTAACATAGCAAAATTAAGTAATTCTAACATCTTAAATTAACCCATTTCTATTAATCTATGTATCACCATGAGGTTGTGGCCTACCAGTAAGTTTCTGGCATGTCCTTTTCCTTCATCAGCTACATGGCATCTCTCTGACTCTGCCTACATTTTTTTTCCTGACTGGCTTTACTAAGCCACTGGCTGAAACAGTTTCTTCCATAACCAATGGTAATAAAACCTATTCACAGCATACAGAGGGGATCCCACATCACACGGTTTGGGGTTTGAAGCTGAACAAGGAGGAAGCGAGTTGAGCACCTGCCTTCATCTGTCTCTGCTTTCTAGTGACAAGCACAGTGTGATCAAGCCACCTTAACGCTCCTGGAGCCTTCCCTGTCATGATGAGCTGCGGCCCTTGCACGTCTCCCCTTCAGTTTCTGCTAGTCAGGTATTTGGTTATAGCAACATGGACGGTAACTAAAGCATCATAGCAGCCAGTTTGGAGTTTCGAGCGTGAAGGATTTCACACCTCCGCAAACAATCTCCAGAGCAGAAACTCTGATCCCATGCAAACCTCCCCAGATCCACTACCATTTCTCTTTCTGCCTCCGTGGACTTGCCTAGCCTGGTTAGGCACCACATGAATGCTGGGAATATCAGATAGTTGTACTGGGGTCCAACTTCCATGCTCTGTGCGTGCGACAGGTGCTACTGACCTCTGAACCATCTCTCTAGCCCCAATAACCAGATGCTTAAAATCTGAATTTGAAACCGGGCGGTGGTGGCGCACGCCTTTATTCCCAGAACTCAGGAGACAAAGACAGGCGGATCTCTGTGAGTTCGAGTCCAGCCTGGTCTACAAGAGCTAGTTCCAGGACAGGCTCCAAAGCTACAGAGAAACCTTGTCTCAAAAATACAAAACAAAACAAAAATCTTAATTTGAGACTCATCTCTAAGCAACTCTACTTTCTTTTAAAGATACAAAGGAGGTAAGTTGGGGGGACCCCTATAAATCTCCTTCATAGGGTCCTGCATGGCTGCTGACCCTTCTTGGTGACCATAGCATTTCTTGCCATTGTCTCTGCTGCTTTCTCTGTTGTCATCTGCCCTTTCTCTGCGTGTATGGTCAGCCTTTCTTACATGCAACTATCCCCATGATTCCATTCTTATCCAGTGCTCATCTTCCAGGTGAGCTGGTAAATGTTTTGTGACTAGTAAGTAGGTGGCCATGGGGGCCATGTGTCTGTGCGCCCCTTTCTATGGTATAAATACTTCTACCTCAGGTGATTCTGAACAGCC
The DNA here is from genome assembly GCF_000317375.1 of Microtus ochrogaster. Taxonomy (NCBI): domain Eukaryota; kingdom Metazoa; phylum Chordata; class Mammalia; order Rodentia; family Cricetidae; genus Microtus; species Microtus ochrogaster. The sequence continues at coordinate 30,863,744 of NC_022019.1, forward strand.
TGCGTATTGTTGGTTGCATCTCAGCACTGAGGGTGAGGAAGTGCTTAAGCTTTTCTGTATGCAGGTTGTGACATCACTATTTCTGAGACGGCGATTAGCCGCATGTGATGACATGTCCCTGTTCCCTGCTTATGTCCTAGGACATTTCACAGGGGAGGGAACTGGGCATCTCCACCTGTGACACTTGCCTGGTAACTCTTCCCCTTGCCTGCACCGCATCGGATTTAACATACCTCCTCTCAGGAAGCCTGTGACGGTCCTGAGCCTTCCAAGCTCACTTTAGTTATTTGTGAGTTCATTCCTTATCTCCCCGTTCTTGATCTTTATAACTGCGCACGACCTCTAGACCAGTGCAAATTATACCGTTCTGTTAATAATCTTATCTCAATTCTCTTCCCCCTCCCCACCCCGACCGGCCCAGAACACACTATGAACAAAACTGGCCTGGAGCTTGGAGCCCTCTCCCCGCTTCTGCCTCCCCAGTGCTAGCATCACGGGTAAGAATCACCATGACTTGATTCCTGAGCATTTGGTTGTCTGTTTATCAAACCCTTACTCACTTTTCCTTGGCACCAAAGCAATCTTTCAGAGCAGGTGCTCATAAATACAGTCTCCTATCCCAGTACTAGCCAGGCCCAACCCCATTTAGCTTCCAGGAGCAGATGAGATTTGTGCACGTTCAGAGTGGTCTGGCCGTGTACCTAAAATGTAAACTGTGTGAAGAAGATGTCGTGGCTCATGGGAGAGCTACCTCCATTTTTGACTGCCCTGCTATCTGAAGCAAATTATTCAGGCCTCAGTCCCCCAAGTAGGAACCATGGTAAAGAGGAAGCTATCCGTGTGCTTAAAAAAAAAAAAAGACCCAGAGAATATAAAGTACCTCAATATTAAAAAATACTCTGAGTAAACATATTTGTCAGGCACAGGAGTTTTCTAGAAAATAAACATTCTGCATTGCTGCCATCTCTTTATTTTTTCAATCTCAAAGGTTCCTGGACTACCTACAGAATTTAAGATTTGACAACCAGTTTTACAAGAGCCTGGTCCAATCCTTCTTCCACATCCAGCACTCAGCCAGCCATAAGCACCAAAGCCTGCAGTGTGTAGAGGCGGACACTGTAAACAGAGATTAGCATCATTTACCCACGCTTTTGTGGGATTTCCTGTAGAGAGCAAAGGAAAGGGAGAAACGGTGCCAGAGACAGACTCGTGCCTCTCACAATGGCGGCAGTGTCGGGACTTCGGGTGCTGGGAATGGAGCCGGTTCCACACAAGCGCCTCTTTGTGAAGCCAGGTTCCACACCAGGACAGGAGGGGAAGGGGCGGAGGCCTCCTCCTAACACTTCAGACTGGGACCAACCTGTCGCTAGGAAAAGGCTCATGTCCGGCTTCTCTTCAGGCTGGTGAGATAGCTCAGCTGGTAAGAACCCAGGAAGAGCTGAGTTCAATTCCCTAGAATCTATGGTGGGTGGGTGGGTGGGTGGCTGGGCTTCCTTGCTCAGCTTCCCAGCCCAAGTGGATGTTTGGGGTTTGCTGATGTCAGCTTGAGCTGGTTAGTTTGTAAAAATGAGAGACTGAGAAACTGCTAAAAAAAAAAAAAAAAAAAGTGGATGTTTGGGGTTTGCTGATGTCAGCTTGAGCTGGTTAGTTTGTAAAAATGAGAGACTGAGAAACTGCTAAAAAAAAAAAAAAAAAAAGGCACATGTAGGGTTATGTTGGGGGCGGGGTTACATGGTGTGTGAGAACTCAGGTTTCTAAGTGCAGCAGGCACTTACCTGGCTGATCTATTTTCCTAACCCACTTTGGATCTCTAAATGAATACCTCACGGTCTTGGGTTCTATTGCTTCTGTGTAACACCATGACCAAAAGCAAGTTGGGAAGGGAAGGATTTATTTGGCTTACATATCCCCACGTGGTCCTCATCAAAGGCAGTCAGGATAGGAACTCAGACAGGGCAGGAACCTGGAGTTTGGAGCTGCTGCAGAGGCCGCAGAGGGGAGCTGCTTACTGGCTCGCTCAGCCTGCTTTCTTACGGAATCCAGGACCACCAGCCCAGGGGTGATCCCACCTACAATGGGCTGCTCCTGGCCCCCAACAAACACTAATTTAAAAAATGCCTTACCGGCTTGCCTACAGCTGGATCTTATGGAGGTATTTTCTCAGGGGAGGTTCTATTCTTTCAGAAACTTCAGCTTGTGTCAGGTTGACATAAAGCTAGCCAGCACAATTGGCCCCTTGTCACCTTGACACACAAACGCTTCACTGTTGGCCTTAACCTTTCCTTTCTTATCCGTTCCCAAGATTATATACTCATAGACATCACAACAACAAATTTATAAACTTAAAAAGTCTCACAGCCTTACAAATCCAAACACCTTGAAAGTTCTCTTTAGAAAATATCCTTTCTTTTAAAAATCCAGATTCTCTGTAAAACCCCAAAGTCTCCTCTTTAAAAGCTTAAAGTCTTCCACTGTGGAATCTGGTGAAACCAAAAATAAATTAAGTACTTTCTTAATTTAAGAGGGAAGAATCAGAGCATTCACAATCTGAAAAAAAAGCAAAACGAACTGTAAGGAAGTCAATCCCTCCATCTGGGATTCACTCACAGTCTGGACTCCTTCACGAGGTTTATTCATTTCTCCGGCTCCGCCCTCTGCAGCATCTCCGGCTCCGCCCTCTGCGGCATCTCTGGCTCCGCCCTCTGCGGCATCTCCGGCTCCGCCCTCTGCAGCACACACAGCTTGTCCTCTGAGCTCCAGTTAGGTCCACTGCACAGCTGCTGCTGTACGTGGTGGTCGTCATGGTGCCGGCATCTCCAAATGCTAGGGTCCTTCCTCTGCTGCAGCTGGGCTGTGCTTTCGCTGGTAGCTTCTCATAGAATCTTTTCATGATGCCAAGTCTCAGCTTCTCTGCACTGACCCCTTCAATCCTGGGCCTTCAGCAGCTCCTGAGGCTGCACCTTCACCAATGGCCTCTCAGTGCCAAGCCTCAGCTGCTCTCCATGACGCCTTCACGCCTTCAAAACCAGTACCACCTGGGGATGCTTACACATGACCAAGGCCTGCTGCCAGCACAAGGTACAGCCTCGGCCACCTCTGGAACACAGCTTCTCTGTGCTCTCGGGAAACACTTCCCAGATTTCACCTCAGTGATGCTGGCCTCTTCTTAATCACTGCTAATTTCTCAGCTCTAGCTGACCAGCATCCATCATGGCAGCAAACCAAAGGTTTCTCTTTAGTAGTTCTGGTATCCTGTTAATCACAGCTGAATCTTCAGCCCCAGCTAACCAGAACCACAGACTCTTAATTCAAAATAACAAATGGCCCAGATAGAGTCTTTAAACTTCCCTCTGAAACTTCACAAGCCAGGTTTACATCTTCTGCATGGCTTTCCAATGTTTTTATCTTCCAAGCTCCTACAGAGCATCTCACCAAACACGGAATAATGATTTTTCTTGCACAAAGATCCAAAGTCCTTCCACATTCCTCCAAAGCAACGTGGTCAGGGCTGTCATAGCAACCCCCGCTATCCTGGTACCAACATGTCTTACTGAGGGTTTCTATGCCTTCAGTGAAGCAGCATGGCCAAAAGCCAGCTGAGAAAGGAAGGAATTATTCAGCTCACACCTCCACAGCACTGTCCATCATCAAAGGAAGTCATGAAGAAACCAAAGCAGGGCAGGGACCTGGAGACAGAAGCTGATACAGAGGCCATGGAGGATGCTGCTCACTGGCTTGCTCAATCTCCTTTCTTACAGAACCCAGGACAACCAGCCCAGGGATGGCACCACCCACAATGGGCTGGGCCCGCCATCAAACACTAATTAAGAAAATGCTCTACCCCTGGATCTTATGGAGGCATTTTCCCAACTGAGGATCCCTTCTTTCAGATGACTCTAGCTTGTGTCAAGCTGACATAAAACACACTCACACGTATCTGATGTTTATGAACCTGAATTGGGAGCTGTCCTGCCTTTTTTGAAGTGGCCTTTGTGATCCATAGTCAATATTTTCTACATTACGTTTACTCCCGGATAATTTGTGTTCTTACTCTCTGTCAGGCTCTGGGATGAAGGAGAAATTTTACGTTTCGTATGACAAAGGTCAGGATGTGTTCTGTGGTGAATAAAGGGACATGTAACTTCTCTGGCGGGATTCAAACTGCAAACACATTCTACTTCATGGCATAAGATGCCTCGCTATGTCATACATACTTCTAGAAATTTCTCCTTCCATGCCTTTCTGACAAGGTACTCTCCCTCCTTGGTTGACTTTCTGGCTTTTAAATACAGGGATTTAAATAGTAAAATTCAGGGATCTCCCCCTACCCTGCCCCTGAAATAAGAATTTTTTTCCCATTTAAGGAAGCTAAGAAAATGAAAAGGCTGTCCTTGGAATGAACTGTTAACATTAATAGGTAAATGTTTATTGGACAGCTACTCTGTTGACAAGAAGTGACCCTCCCAGTTTGTATATTAGAGACAAGGGTCTAAATAACACCGACAAACAGCTTCTGTGGGACCATGGGGAACGAGCAGTCCTGTATGGAGAGTTACTGTCTTGTCTCAGACCTTAGGAGCTGCTGGTCACCCTTCAAAAATCCTGCTAAACAGTGGGCCTCAAGTTGGAAGCTTCTTTGCCTCACAGAAATAAACTCACATTAGCAACCGGGAATGGCTCCACCTACCCCTAATCCTCCCCCAAAGCCAATCACTAGCACCATTTATCAGCACACTACTGATGTCAGGCAGAAAGAGACTCGAGCCACTGTACCTGGATATCACTTCAGTGTTGGGGGTTGAACTTACTCCTCTTGGTGACCTTGGGCGGAAATGCAAGGAATAGCCATGCGCTAGCTTTTTAATAGACTGTCAGGAGGAAAGCAGAGTCAACCCCTGTCCGAGGTCCATCTTCTCTTCAAGGTTCCGCCTGAAAAACAGCAGTCTGTGGTCGACACACATCAGCTTGCAGACAGTTGTGATCTGTGCACCCAGAGGCCGTGCAAACCTTCAGTCCGTGTTAGACCTTTGTCGGGGAGCTGTCTCTCCAACTCACACTACACTTGGACGGCATGTGTTCTGAGCTACAGACCATTGAGGTCCATAGCCACTCAGAGATATGATTGGAACATGTATCTGCTGTGGATCCTGGGAGAACACTTCCTGGTGAATTTACAGGCAATCCCATATTTTAATGAAACCCTTACCTTTCTCCGTGTGACGCTATCGCTGCGATGCCATGATTTACAAGCGCATCACAGGCGGTGGTGTTGCATAGTGCTGGCTTCCGCGTGCAATGCAGCAAACAGAGATGTGGATATTGGCTGCAGGAAGCAAGAGTGGGTGAATCAACTAATCATTTGCCAAAAATAAATTTCAAATATGATACTATTCATAGGTAAAGTCAAACAGAGAGAAGTGTGTTGGTTTCCTTTCCCCAAAAGACTGACAGTGATGTTGAACAATGCTAACAGAGGATGGGGACCACCCCCACCAGTCAAGGGTGGAGCTTGTGGTGGTAGAATCAGGGGCAGAAGCCACAAGAAAGCCACCAGGGATGTGGACGTGTAACGTGTACTAATAGCGCATTTTGTCAAATGGGAGTTGACAAGAAAAGTAAGTTTGTTTGATACATTGCCAGCACCGGGTTAAAGAGATGACATCAAGACACCGCACCGAGGGACACTTAAAGCCAGAAAAAAAGCACAGATGGATTCTCTCAGGGATGCAGACACGATGCCGGGACACTTAAACAGGCCAGGGGCCATCGGAAGAGGTTGGTTTCTTTTTGAAACGAAACTGCGTATGAAGGATTTTTGGTTTGCTTGCTTGCCTGTTTGTTTGTGTTTTTTTTAAAGATTTACTTATTTATTATGTATACAACATTCTGCCTCAGTGTATGCCCACGCGCCAGAGGAGAGCGCCAGATCTCACTACAGATGGTTGTGAGCCACCATGTGGTTGCTGGGAATTGAACTCAGGACCTCTGGAAGAGCAGCCAGTGCTCTTAACCTCTGAGCCATCTCTCCAGCCCCTTGCCTGTTTGTTTTTAAGGGTAAAACTAGTCCAGTGTGTAGGACACTACCTCCCACAGCGAGGTTTTCTTTTTCCATAATGTTATGTGATCAGCTATATGGGTGTCATCACCTATAAAATTTTAAATTAACAAAGGTAAGTCCACTAAATAACCAGGAAGGGCTAGGGATGTGGGTCAGTCAGTAGCGCTCTTGCCCAGCCTGATATAAAGCTGGCCATGGCGGCACACGCCTGGATACCAGTGGTAGAGAGACATGGGCAAAAGGACCAGAGGTCTAAGGTCACCATAGGCTTGGTGGGAAGCTGTTGGTAAGCACGGGTTAGATGAGGACCTTCTCTTGAGACAAGTCAGAAGAAAAATTCACAGAAACACCCCAGCTCTCTTCTTGTTTTGTTGGCTGACTTCTCTTGGGTCAGTAAGTTATCAGTGCCTTCTTTCCCTCCATGAACGGTTTCTACCGGGTCTCATGGAATATTTCTCAAAGGAAGTGAGATTCCCAACTAACTGAAATGACCAAACATGATGATTCCTTCAAAAGAATGTGCCGTGTAACATAAAAACAGTGTTGGAAGGAATTCTGAACCGCCAGCCTTATTAACACGAGATTCTGGGTGTGCAGTCAAGGGCATCGGGATCTCCAGTCCTCCGCAGCCCTTAACATCCACACGAGTCTGCCTCCAGGCTAGAATAACTTAGTCACCTGACTTCCCGTAACGTTTATTATGTTTGGCTTCAGGAGATGCATGCACGCACACGTGGGTCCTTTTCCATTTTCCAAAAGTTTTTGTAAGATATCAATAACCCCTTTCTTACATCTTCTCTGTGATAATAGACTAACACTTTTTGAAGAAAGTACAGAGCATCTCTAGTGTTTACAGACAGATATGTCCCTTCCAATTACAATTCAATTTTACAATAATGTCAAGTGACTCTGAGTTTAATATTATTCCTTAGCTTGGTAGTTTATAGTTTTCTCTCAAGACTAGACTGTAGATATAATTGATTTCAGACAACAATATGGCTCGTAGGTTAAGTCACTTGCACCAGTTCCTTGCCATTGAGTCCAACCCTGGGACCCCACGAGGTTGAAGGGAAAAAAAAACTGACTCCTGCAGGTTGTTCTATGACCTACATACATGCACTGTGACAAGTGTGTGCACACACAAATATGCAAACAAATACATTGGTTGGCATTGCTTCTAATAGTGGTGGTAAGAGCTGGGTGTGGTGGCGCATGCACTCAAGAGGTCGAAGCAAGAGGATCACAAGTTTGAGACCAGGCTAGATTACAAAGAGGGTAGTCCAGAAAAACACAAAGATATTGAAGAAAATCTTGTTAATTATTCTAGCTTCGTGCTGTTTTGGAAGATCAGTTCTCACTATTTAAAATATTATCATTGACTTGGAAGGCATCCATGGTGAATAAATCCCGAATATTAGACCATGCGGCTGTTCACACATAATGATTGTTGGTGCTCACAACCGAAAAGTGTACAATCCGGTCCACAACTCCAGGCACCTGTCATTGTTTCTTCCGTTTGTGGGACAGAGGAGGGGAGGAGGGAGGAGCTGCCGGAAGTTGCCGCAGAGAAAGAATTGTGGTGGCGATCTGTCTCCCAGAACCCACTTCCTGTGCCCGAATGCCCTTCAACATTTCCAGAGCTGCTGTTTATTCAAGGCTGTGTGGGATGTGAAAGGTCTTTGTTAAATCACAGTATTTATGAGTGGCGTGAGACAAAGACGCGGGGCATGTTTCGGGCAGTCATGCGATCTCTACCGGAAGGAAGCAGAGTGTTGAATTACCAGAGAGTCAAGCAGGCAAATCCACCCAAGAGGGCCAGCTAGGGGAAGTTGCCAAGATGGGCTGAGAACCACTTCCCTCTCCCATCTGCCGGAGTTCACTGGTCAAAGGAAGGCACACTGCTCTTTCTAGCAAAGGAAACACAGAAATTGCACAAAGCAGAATGAGCTTTTACACAGAAGGATACACCTGCTACATACACATTAAAAACAAAGTTCTTGGGTACATCAACTGTCTCCTGAATGTGTTTTTATTATTATTTTATCCCCTGAAGTATTTACCTAACATACACTGAGTTTTACAATGGCCTGTTATCACAAGAAGGGCCAGAGAATTATTTTTCTGCCTTCTCAAATGAAATGCAAAGGAAGCTAAGTTCACCTACTAAGAAGTCCTTAGAAAAGGTCTTTGTTTACTCAACCGTACTAGAAGCCAGTAAGAGAAAATGGACCATCTTTCTTAAACAACAAAACACAGGGAATTTACGTCGGCATACGATAGCAGTGATGTAGTCATTTTGCATTTTAAGCCCTCCTTACCCTTCAAATGAGGATTGCGCTGTGTTTAAATAGCAATATGGAAGTTGAATCCCCGAAATAGCGAAATGTTTCCTATTTTAAAGCCACAGACTCTCGATTTTTCCCAGGAGACAATTAGACAGCTGGGCCCTCTGCTCTGAGCTGCGGGGTAAGATCTGAGCACCCAGATGCTGTCACATCTGTTTGCTGCCACACCTCCTCATCAAGACAGACTCATCTCCTGGGAACCATAAGCTCAAATAAATCCTTCTGTACACCTTCATGATGGTGTTCTATCACAGAAACAGGAAAGTAACTCATTCAAAGAAAAATGACATAGGTTTTGTTTTCGCTTTCTTTTTTAAGAGAAATATCCGGTTTTTTGACTACTTTGCTCTCCTGTGCGGTGCACAGAATGGCTTTCTAGTGAGGCTTGACCACAGAGCCTTAATTTGCTGTTTTCACTGAAGGATCGTTGAGTTGGCGTTTTTCTTCTGGTAACTGTAGCAGCATAAGAAGGAAGAGAAAAAAATCCTTAGGTCATACGAATTAAGAAATAGTCACTGTATGTGCATGATTTGCCTGTAGGAAATAAAGTTATTCCAGCCTTGGGTTATACCAGAAGAGACTACACTCTCATCTAATAGCCACGAAAAACAAAGGGAGAAACGAAGCCTGGTTCAGGCTTGTGGGAGAAGCGCCAGCAGCGCCAGCAGCTACCCAGGCCCAACCTCCCTCTCCCCATCTCTTTTCTCTTGCTTTCTGCATAGGTCCCTCCCTCATCACTGATTCTACCAGGTTCTCTTCTGCTCTACACTGAAGTAGGAGCCACAACTTCTGCTGTTTCCCTGAACAAGAGCAGATAGCGTTCTTTGTTCCACAGCTCCAGGGGACAGAAGCCCTATTATGTGAGAGCTGTAGGTCCCACCCGTAATTACCTGGTCAACCAGAAGGATCATCTGGGTGCTGTGCCTCTTGAGTAGGATTTAGTCCGTAGATTTTGTTTAATTTTCCTAGTGTTGGTTTCCTTTTACAGTCTTTGCCCTATCTGTTCATGCCAATGTTGAAGATAGCATTTTTAGAGCTGGCTTGTAATATATACCTGTAGCCATTGCCACTTGGGAGGTGGAGGTCGGAGATAGGAGACGGGAGGTCTTTCTGGGATACACAAATTAGCAAGTTTGAGGCCAGTTGCAGCTAATAGAACCCTATCCCCAAAATAATAAAAATAAATAAAATAAAAAGTTCAAGCATTTGAAAGATTTTATGAATTTACAAAATATGCACAAATATAAAAGAAAATATAAATAGGACCATGGAAGTTACTGGAAAAAGTTCATAAAGGGGGAATGGAGCAGCTGGGTCAAAAGGTGCAGCAAGGACACCCAAGAGATAAGGAAAAGCCAACTAAGAGATAACAGGAAGCCTCTTGTCACCTGAGGGGTGTCCTGCTGGGCAGAGAGCCAGGAGGATGTCCTGGGCTGAGAGGGGCAGGCTGGTGGGAGACCCTGCTAACAGACAATTCCATCATGCTTGGAAAAGAACAAGGAAGAGCTGTCTTTGCACTGTTCCCAAGGATATTCTAAATGCACCTGTGTATCCTCCTAAGCCCCCCAAACCAGTTCATACCATCTGCTGCACACATGCAGAAAGATCACCCAAGTGGCGGTCCCTCCCTACCCTGACAAGTTACAGCCGGGAGAGGAAGATTGTCTGGGGATTATTGTTTTGTTTTTAAGCCATCGTTTTCTAGAGACTATTGGCCCAGCAAACACTATAATTTAAGATCACATGCCATTCCCTAACACCTTTTAATCAAATCCCCGAGCTGTGATTAGGGAGCCTTTGCATGACTCTGTTTGCTTTGCAGGCAGTTTTTTGCCCGTCAGCTCTGTGAATCCTGTCTTCACAATGTCACTCACACCTGGGCTTTCTCCTTTTTTCCCACGGCCTTTACAACTAAACAGTGTTTAGTTTAAGTCATTGAATTCGTTTTTTTTAAACCATACTTAAATGTCTTAGTAGTTTTTAGCCAAAAGAGGGCACAACTCTCATAAAAAAAATAGTAACAGTAATGCATAAAATGCTACTTTTGTCTGTTTTAATTCTGTAGCTGCTGTAATTTAGTGCAGAACTGTGTAGCACATGCCTGAGAATTCATTCCCGTGTGGGAGTGAGAGCTAAAAGCCCTTGGCTTTGTTAGAGTGAATTCAGAAAGGAACTAGGATGAGAGGCAGGACGAAGTTAAGGGGGTTCACACTAAGAAAGAAGGCTTTAAGATGGAACACTAAACGGGAAAAGAAAAACAATAGAAAACCACTTGTGTACAATCCCCTAGCTTTTGGCTGTTTCCACTCTAGCACAACTTCCAGCATCCGTGAAGTGATCAATGTTAGACTTTATACAAGATGTTAAAGTTAAATCCGGTTTTTCAGAGACAGGCTTGTTGATGTTCCCCCTAACATACACCTGTGTGTGTGTGTGTGTGTGTGTGTGTGTGTGTGTGTGTGTGTGTGTGTGTGCATTGTCACTAGGATTGTTCATATCTCATTGTGGCTGGTCAGAAGCAGGGAAGTGTAGATTCCTATCTCAGCTGGGCTTGAGTCTCTTCTCGACTTGTATCCGTGTTGTCACGGTGACGGCATGACATAGACTCATCCTGGGGATGGGCAGACGCACGAGGGGAAACCGTGCCTCACGACAGGATGTACTCTAACCACCCCTTACTCAGCAGAACTTCATCCTGCCGACTCCTGTACACAAAATCTAGACATGAAGGTAAAAATCCATTCCACAGAATCGCAGTTCCAAACTCAAAGTTCCTGTGTTTCTGTTCTTCTTTTGTTTGTTTTGACTTGACATGGTTTTGCTTTTTCGTTGCTATTTTTTGTTGCTGTTTTTTTTTTGTTTGTTTGTTTTTTGTTTTTAACCCGATTCTCCCTCTTTTTCTGTTACTGGTTTGAATTCTGAATTCAGACTTTTCCAGTTAGCATGCATCCTGTCTGGCACATGAACACAACAGACACTCATGCAGGGGAATAAGTCGTTTTGATTGGCTTCTGACTCCAGTGAACGAAACCAACTGCATGTAGGTTTTCACCGAAACACTACCTGTTGACTGGTATCGCTGTCCCCGACTCAAACACAAATAATCCTCTTGAGCAAGAGTGCAGAACTCTTGCTTCTTCTTAATGGACAGGTCCATAATGACATCATCAAGATGTGGATACAACTTGGATGGGAATTAACGGGACAACAATCTTCTAAAACAGTGCATCAGCCAGAGCTGTGACTCTGTTGAGACACTGCACGTTCAAGCCACAGCCTCTGAAATACAAGAAAGCAGTTAAACCAAAGTGCCATGCGGGCCAGTAACTGACTGACAGGCAAGAAATGACGCTGGCTGTGTTGTACCCAGCTGCAGCCCCTGCTCAGGAGGTGGAGGCGGGAAGACTGTCATGAGTTTGAGGTCTGCCTGAGCTACATAAGGAGTGCCATCCCAGACAGGATGGCATAGTAAGACCCTGCCTCCAAAGATGAAAACTAAATTAAAAAAGAACAAAAATACAGGGTCAAGAATGGAGCTCTTGGTTGGTGCTTGACTAACACCAAATCAAACCAAGTTCCACACTCAGTCTCAACACTCAGAAGATCACCCTTAACTAAACAGCGAGCCTGGCCTGTATGAAAGCCTGTCTTAAGAGAAAGAACACTTGGAGGTGAGGGGGAGGGCGTTGTTCTTACAGGTGACACTTTTCTTACCTGTGAAATATGATCAGGCCTATAGCCTCAACACCCACTATTTCACGTGTGTCTGGATCATTTGCTTTAGAATATGAATGCAGGTCCTCGAGATACGGGTCAGAGAGAGGCAAATTTTGTTTGGAGTAGCGGTGGGGGTAGATATGGCTTGATTCCCACGACATGGACGCCACCCATTAATACTTTTCGATTAGCACTGAAAGAGGTAGGCAGTATTTTCTAAGTTCCAAGGCTTGGGTGTTTGGTTCTTTGGTACGTGTCATGTTTAATAAAAAGTCTTCACAACAATGGACTTAGGAAGGTCCCTGCCATTGACAAGTGTGTGATTTGGAACACCAGGCACATTGGCCATGTGGCCAGTAGCCCAGGGCCACACTGAGAAGTCAGCAGCTGTGCATGCTAAATTGAACTCTGTCACTAACCTGCTAAGGGACCATCTAAAAAGTGCTCATTCTTACCGTGAAAATAAACATAGGTGCCAATGCCCTAGAAAAAAAGCTAAAGAAAATTGAGCCGGGTGCATGAAGCAAACCCAACTCCCTTCACTCTGTGTTGTCTTTCCTTGTTAGAAGGAAGGGGACGTAGAGTGACAGATTGTTGGTTCCTGCTCTAAAATTTAAAGACTAATAGGAACAAATACGCCTAACTGGGAGGAACAGCCAGCTGGGGTAAGGGGAAGAAAGTTCAACCTCTTTATGGAGCTGTGAGATTTCTCCAGGACTCCATCTCTTTGGTCTGCTCATGTGCGCTCAGGCCCCGTCATTCTCTGACCAGGCTCTCTCTCCTCCTCCCTTCCCCTTTCCTTCCCCGTTCCCTCTGGTTTTCCTTTGTTGGCACTGAAGAGGAGAAGAAAGAGGTCTGCCCTCACTGTTTACTTCCTCCCTTGAGGTTAAGCACGCCGCAGGGAGTTTAGACTCTGTTCAGCTCACCCTTTCTCTCCTCGCTCCTCTGCAGGAAAGGGAAAACGGGCCCACGCGGCTGTGGATTAATAACGAGGCAGGGAAAGAGACGGGATGGATTTCAGGTCCATTACATTCCAGTCATATCTGGGAAGGATTGCAGACCTGGGAAGGACTGTCTAGATTAAATTTAGCGTCTGATAATGATTTTGAATGATTACATTGATCAAGTTAATTGACGCCCGACAACCCGTCATAATCGGGGTTAGGACCGTTCTCTGAGCAGGGACCGTTCTCTGAGCCTGCACTGTGTAGAAGGGAGAGGACAGAAATTCAGGGCTGGTCTTACTCTGGGCTTCCTGAGCGGAGGCCAGCTCCCTCAAGTCCCTGCCACTTGGCACCCTGTCATGATTGGTTGTGACCTGGACTGAGAGCCAATAAACCCTGTCTCTGGAAAGCCGCTTTTGTTGGGTATTTTATCACAGCTACAAGAAGAGAAACTAAGGGAGCACACACGCGCGAGGACCTGAATTCAGATCCTTACACCCCTCTCAAAGGCTGGGTGCTGCCATCTGTATGCAACCCAGAGCCAAGGGACAGAGACACACAAATCCCCAGAGCTCAGTGGCCAGCCACTGGAGCCAAGGTAATGAGTTCTGGGTTCAGTGAGAGAGCCTATCTCAAAAAAGAAGATGGGGAGCAATTGAGGAAGATGCCTGGGATGGACCTCTGTGCACCACGCATGCCCATATACATGCATACACACGTGCACATATGCGCACATGATCGTGTATGTAAGGCACACACACTTAAAGAAAAGAAATGCTTGTTCATTGCAATTTCCAGTCATTATGCCAAAGTTTAATTATTTAAAAATATTACCATTTGTATTATTTTTCATGTCTAAAAATGTGACCATGTTCGTCTCTTTGCACCTGCAGGAGCACATGAAGGACGGATAGTGGATTAAATGCCACTGTTTCCTGTACACAGAATTATTTGTATCAGAATGTGAATGTACATACTTCAAAAATCCGTGTGACTTTGAAAAATAGTCGAAAGTATGGTTCGTCTTTACCCTAGTTTTCCTAGAAATGAAATATTGTACTGGAAGTGTGGATGCTGCATTCATTAACTAATACAAAGACACTAAAGGCTAAGGTGTCTGTGTGTCTGGGTGTCTGGGTGGCTGTGTATCTGTGTGTCTGGGTGTCTGTGTGTCTGTGTGTCTGGGTGGCTGTGTATCTGTGTGTCTGTGTGTCTGGGTGGCTGTGTGTCTGTGTGTCTGGGTGTCTGGGTGGCTGTGTGTCTGTGTGGCTGTGTGTCGGTGTGTCTGGGTGGCTAGGTGTCTGTGTGTCTGTCTGGCTGTCTGGCTGTGTGTCTGGGTGGCTAGGTGGCTAGGTGTCTGTGTGTCTGGCTGGC
>NC_022019.1:30878912-30883122 GCF_000317375.1 Microtus ochrogaster
ACACCTGTGTGTGTGTGTGTGTGTGTGTGTGTGTGTGTGTGTGTGTGTGTGTGTCTGCATTGTCACTAGGATTGTTCATATCTCATTGTGGCTGGTCAGAAGCAGGGAAGTGTAGATTCCTATCTCAGCTGGGCTTGAGTCTCTTCTCGACTTGTATCCGTGTTGTCACGGTGACGGCATGACATAGACTCATCCTGGGGATGGGCAGACGCACGAGGGGAAACCGTGCCTCACGACAGGATGTACTCTAACCACCCCTTACTCAGCAGAACTTCATCCTGCCGACTCCTGTACACAAAATCTAGACATGAAGGTAAAAATCCATTCCACAGAATCGCAGTTCCAAACTCAAAGTTCCTGTGTTTCTGTTCTTCTTTTGTTTGTTTTGACTTGACATGGTTTTGCTTTTTCGTTGCTATTTTTTGTTGCTGTTTTTTTTTTGTTTGTTTGTTTTTTGTTTTTAACCCGATTCTCCCTCTTTTTCTGTTACTGGTTTGAATTCTGAATTCAGACTTTTCCAGTTAGCATGCATCCTGTCTGGCACATGAACACAACAGACACTCATGCAGGGGAATAAGTCGTTTTGATTGGCTTCTGACTCCAGTGAACGAAACCAACTGCATGTAGGTTTTCACCGAAACACTACCTGTTGACTGGTATCGCTGTCCCCGACTCAAACACAAATAATCCTCTTGAGCAAGAGTGCAGAACTCTTGCTTCTTCTTAATGGACAGGTCCATAATGACATCATCAAGATGTGGATACAACTTGGATGGGAATTAACGGGACAACAATCTTCTAAAACAGTGCATCAGCCAGAGCTGTGACTCTGTTGAGACACTGCACGTTCAAGCCACAGCCTCTGAAATACAAGAAAGCAGTTAAACCAAAGTGCCATGCGGGCCAGTAACTGACTGACAGGCAAGAAATGACGCTGGCTGTGTTGTACCCAGCTGCAGCCCCTGCTCAGGAGGTGGAGGCGGGAAGACTGTCATGAGTTTGAGGTCTGCCTGAGCTACATAAGGAGTGCCATCCCAGACAGGATGGCATAGTAAGACCCTGCCTCCAAAGATGAAAACTAAATTAAAAAAGAACAAAAATACAGGGTCAAGAATGGAGCTCTTGGTTGGTGCTTGACTAACACCAAATCAAACCAAGTTCCACACTCAGTCTCAACACTCAGAAGATCACCCTTAACTAAACAGCGAGCCTGGCCTGTATGAAAGCCTGTCTTAAGAGAAAGAACACTTGGAGGTGAGGGGGAGGGCGTTGTTCTTACAGGTGACACTTTTCTTACCTGTGAAATATGATCAGGCCTATAGCCTCAACACCCACTATTTCACGTGTGTCTGGATCATTTGCTTTAGAATATGAATGCAGGTCCTCGAGATACGGGTCAGAGAGAGGCAAATTTTGTTTGGAGTAGCGGTGGGGGTAGATATGGCTTGATTCCCACGACATGGACGCCACCCATTAATACTTTTCGATTAGCACTGAAAGAGGTAGGCAGTATTTTCTAAGTTCCAAGGCTTGGGTGTTTGGTTCTTTGGTACGTGTCATGTTTAATAAAAAGTCTTCACAACAATGGACTTAGGAAGGTCCCTGCCATTGACAAGTGTGTGATTTGGAACACCAGGCACATTGGCCATGTGGCCAGTAGCCCAGGGCCACACTGAGAAGTCAGCAGCTGTGCATGCTAAATTGAACTCTGTCACTAACCTGCTAAGGGACCATCTAAAAAGTGCTCATTCTTACCGTGAAAATAAACATAGGTGCCAATGCCCTAGAAAAAAAGCTAAAGAAAATTGAGCCGGGTGCATGAAGCAAACCCAACTCCCTTCACTCTGTGTTGTCTTTCCTTGTTAGAAGGAAGGGGACGTAGAGTGACAGATTGTTGGTTCCTGCTCTAAAATTTAAAGACTAATAGGAACAAATACGCCTAACTGGGAGGAACAGCCAGCTGGGGTAAGGGGAAGAAAGTTCAACCTCTTTATGGAGCTGTGAGATTTCTCCAGGACTCCATCTCTTTGGTCTGCTCATGTGCGCTCAGGCCCCGTCATTCTCTGACCAGGCTCTCTCTCCTCCTCCCTTCCCCTTTCCTTCCCCGTTCCCTCTGGTTTTCCTTTGTTGGCACTGAAGAGGAGAAGAAAGAGGTCTGCCCTCACTGTTTACTTCCTCCCTTGAGGTTAAGCACGCCGCAGGGAGTTTAGACTCTGTTCAGCTCACCCTTTCTCTCCTCGCTCCTCTGCAGGAAAGGGAAAACGGGCCCACGCGGCTGTGGATTAATAACGAGGCAGGGAAAGAGACGGGATGGATTTCAGGTCCATTACATTCCAGTCATATCTGGGAAGGATTGCAGACCTGGGAAGGACTGTCTAGATTAAATTTAGCGTCTGATAATGATTTTGAATGATTACATTGATCAAGTTAATTGACGCCCGACAACCCGTCATAATCGGGGTTAGGACCGTTCTCTGAGCAGGGACCGTTCTCTGAGCCTGCACTGTGTAGAAGGGAGAGGACAGAAATTCAGGGCTGGTCTTACTCTGGGCTTCCTGAGCGGAGGCCAGCTCCCTCAAGTCCCTGCCACTTGGCACCCTGTCATGATTGGTTGTGACCTGGACTGAGAGCCAATAAACCCTGTCTCTGGAAAGCCGCTTTTGTTGGGTATTTTATCACAGCTACAAGAAGAGAAACTAAGGGAGCACACACGCGCGAGGACCTGAATTCAGATCCTTACACCCCTCTCAAAGGCTGGGTGCTGCCATCTGTATGCAACCCAGAGCCAAGGGACAGAGACACACAAATCCCCAGAGCTCAGTGGCCAGCCACTGGAGCCAAGGTAATGAGTTCTGGGTTCAGTGAGAGAGCCTATCTCAAAAAAGAAGATGGGGAGCAATTGAGGAAGATGCCTGGGATGGACCTCTGTGCACCACGCATGCCCATATACATGCATACACACGTGCACATATGCGCACATGATCGTGTATGTAAGGCACACACACTTAAAGAAAAGAAATGCTTGTTCATTGCAATTTCCAGTCATTATGCCAAAGTTTAATTATTTAAAAATATTACCATTTGTATTATTTTTCATGTCTAAAAATGTGACCATGTTCGTCTCTTTGCACCTGCAGGAGCACATGAAGGACGGATAGTGGATTAAATGCCACTGTTTCCTGTACACAGAATTATTTGTATCAGAATGTGAATGTACATACTTCAAAAATCCGTGTGACTTTGAAAAATAGTCGAAAGTATGGTTCGTCTTTACCCTAGTTTTCCTAGAAATGAAATATTGTACTGGAAGTGTGGATGCTGCATTCATTAACTAATACAAAGACACTAAAGGCTAAGGTGTCTGTGTGTCTGGGTGTCTGGGTGGCTGTGTATCTGTGTGTCTGGGTGTCTGTGTGTCTGTGTGTCTGGGTGGCTGTGTATCTGTGTGTCTGTGTGTCTGGGTGGCTGTGTGTCTGTGTGTCTGGGTGTCTGGGTGGCTGTGTGTCTGTGTGGCTGTGTGTCGGTGTGTCTGGGTGGCTAGGTGTCTGTGTGTCTGTCTGGCTGTCTGGCTGTGTGTCTGGGTGGCTAGGTGGCTAGGTGTCTGTGTGTCTGGCTGGCTGTGTGTCTGGGTGACTAGGTGTCTGTGTGTCTGTCTGGCTGTGTGTCTGGGTGGCTGTGTGGCTGTGTGTCGGTGTGTCTGGGTGGCTAGGTGTCTGTGTGTTTGTCTGGCTGTGTGTCTGTGTGGCTGTGTGTCTGGGTGTCTGTGTGTCTGGGTGTCTGTGTGTCTGTCTGGCTGTGTGTCTGGGTGGCTGTGTGTCTGTGTGGCTGTGTGTCGGTGTGTCTGGGTGGCTAGGTGTCTGTGTGTCTGTCTGGCTATGTGTCTGGGTGGCTGTGTATCTGTGTGTCTGGGTGTCTGGGTGTCTGTGTGTCTGGGTGGCTGTGTATCTGTGTGTCTGGGTGTCTGGGTGGCTGTGTGTCTGTGTATCTGGGTGGCTGTGTGTCTGTCTGGCTGTGTGTCGGTGTGTCTGGGTGTCTGTGTGTCTGTGTGGCTGTGTGTTGGTGTGTCTGGGTGGCTAGGTGTCTGTGTGTCTGTCTGGCTGTCTGGCTGTGTGTCTGGGTGGCTAGGTGGCTAGGTGTCTGTGTGTCTGTGTGTCTGTCTGGCTGTGTGTCTGGGTGACTAGGTGTCTGTGTGTCTGTCTGGCTGTGTGTC
>NC_022019.1:30883222-30888950 GCF_000317375.1 Microtus ochrogaster
GTCTGTCTGGCTGTGTGTCTGTGTGGCTGTGTGTCGGTGTGTCTGGGTGTCTGTGTGTCTGTCTGGCTGTGTGTCTGGGTGGCTGTGTGGCTGTGTGTCGGTGTGTCTGGGTGGCTAGGTGTCTGTGTGTCTGGGTGTCTGTGTGTCTGGGTGGCTGACCCCTGACGTCCCTCTCCTCTTGTTCTCTCATTGCTCCTCCTTCTCCTCGGTTCCCTTTCTGTTTACACTCTGTGCCACCAGCCGTACCAACCCTTGCTCCTGCCTCACTGTTGGCCCTTCAGCTCTTTGTTAGGGCCATCAGGTGTTTTAGATAGGCAAAGAATCACAGCTTCACAGAATTACACGAATGCAGCATAAACAAGTCACACACCTGAAAATAACAGTACTCAACAGTTCTCTGCTTTTCTCCTGTACACTATAGGGACTCTAGAAACTGGAGGACAAACAGAATGTCATCCAGCCTGCTCAACCAAATTTCATAGGCTGCTGTATTGGCTGTGCCAAAAGAATTACAATATAATCTTTGATATAGTGTTCTTGGTGCTGCAAAAAAAAAAAAAAGCCATTGTAAACAGCAGAGGATTGCAGAGACAGACAAACTGCCTGTCGGGAAGTTGCTGGCAGGGGACATATTTATTGTTAGGAGACTAATCCCCCAAGTTCTGGAGGTGTGTTGCTCATAATATTCACAGGTAGAAACATGACATCAACCGTGTTCTTTAGATCTTTTCCTTAACACTTTGCAGAAACAGCTCTTCTCGGAACCTCAGAGAGAGAGGTGTGTCTCTTCTCTACTGTCTTACCTGTTTTTCTGGATGTTATTTTCTTTTCCTAGTTACTGTTCAAAGGCATTCACCGAGTCAGCTCTGACCCTACACCAAGGAACCACACATCTTCATAGGACCTCTGGGCTTGGTGCTCACTTTCTACCCTGTTGGAAATAGTCTCTGTTCACTGCTCTGTGTGCTAGGCTACCCGGCTCACGAGCTTCCCAGGCTTCCAGTCTCTGCCTATTTTGACTTAGGGTCACTATTGCTGTGATAAAACACCATGACCAAAGCAACTTGGGGAGGAAATTGTTTAACTGGCTTATGCTTCCACATCACTGTTCATCACGGAAGGAAGTCAGGTCGTTATTGCGGCTTCTTTTGTTGTTTTATTAATAAGTAAAGCTTGGGAGTCAAATATGAGGGAATAAATCTGATTGCTCCATAGAGCTATGGAGAAATGACCACCTGACCCTCTTCTTCACTTTCCCCACTAGAAAAGACTGTGAAGTGCTGGAATCAAGGGCATGCCTCACCACTACCTGACCACACTCCAAATCTTTTACATCTTCCCTTTAAAAAGAGTTATTTCCTCCTACACTCTCTAGTTCTCTGGGCTATTCATGAAGGGACACTCTAGGCTCTCTCTTGAGACATCTTTAGTCAAGGTCACCTGTGAACACAATGGTGCTCTCTTCCTTCACAGCTGTGTGTCCCTCTCCAAGAGGCTGGTCACAATAATGGCCCCATCAAGACTTCTTAGACCTTGCTGCTCACATGGCCCCAGGACTCCTACTTGGGCTTTCTCCTGCCCAGACACTCTACTCTCTCTTTCTCTGTCTCTGTCTCTGTCTCTGTCTCTCTCTCTCTCTCTCTCTCTCTCTCTCTCTCTCTGTCTCTCTCTCTCTCTCTCTCTGCTTCCTACCAGATCCTCCAGTCTTCTTGTCTGTGAGGGGGAGATGCACATGGGCCTTCTCTTTTCTACTTCACCCAGCCATGGAAGATCTAGCTTGTGGATTTACATCAACCACTGGCCTCCCCAAATGTGCCTTTCTAACCTGTGCTCTTTTTCCACTTGTGCCCTTGAAGGTTCACCCTACTTCTTGGCGTTTCCTCTCATGTCTCCCAGGATCTCCTACCCTGTGGGTTCAGAGCTCAACTCAGACTGCTCCTTTAAAGGGTTTGCCGCCTTGGTCAACAGTGCCATCCTCCCAAGACTGGCACCAAACTCTATGACCCTTCCTCACTCATCTCAAATGTCAGAAATCTTGTCATCAGCTCTACCGTCAAAACATACCCAAAATCAAACTTGGACCTTTTCATCCCCACCCACTCCACTACCAAACTGATCAGTTCTAGTTGGATTATTGCTGTGGGCTCTCTTCCCTCTGCCTCTAAGTCTGTACTGCCTCCCTTCAGGGAACTTTGGTGTAACTGCAAAAAACACCAGACACCCTTCCTCTCCTCAGAAGTTATCAAAGTCTCTCTGTCACACTCTGAGTGATAGCAAGAGGTGTGTTGAGGGTTTATACGGCTGTGTACAGCTGTACGAACCTGTATATACACCTTACACAAGCACAGACATGGACAGTCAGACAGATGTACAGCCAGGCACCACAAGATACATGCACAGAGAATATGGTAACAGACAGGGAGACAACACAGACAAGATATTGTCCTCACAGAGGACAACCTCTTCAGCCTCCGGAAGTTGCCACCAGACTACCAATTTCATGCCATAGTCATTTCCTGCCCGGTCAGCTGCCCCCACTAGTCACACCGTGGCTCACCAGTCTCTAATCACCTGTCTTCTCCATCAACCGTTTCTGTATGCACCTCTAGAACAGTTAGGACACAACTGACCAGACACAAGCAAAAGCAAGTGGGCCAGGACACTGACATTTGACATCCAAATGTGACCACTCCGGTTTGATTTTGGCATGTCTTGGTCAGCTGATATAAGTCATAACTTGCCGGGCGGTGGTGGCGCACGCCTTTAATCCCAGCACTCGGGAGGCAGAGGCAGGCAGATCTCTGTGAGTTCGAGACCAGCCTGGTCTACATGGGCTAGTTTTAGGACAGGCTCCAAAGCCACAGAGAAACCCTGTCTCGAAAAACCAAAAAAAAAAAAAAAAAAAAATTAAGTCATAACTTAAGCTGGGTATATTTATGCACGCCTTTAGTCTTATCATTAGGGAAGCAGACGCAGGTGGATCTCCCAGTTCCTGGCCAGCCTGGTCTACAGAGTTAGTTCCAGGACAGCCAGAGTTCACAGAGAAACTCTGTCTGGAAAAAAAAAAATCCTCCATAACCAGGCTTTCTTTGCACCATCAGTCCCCAAACAATGACTATTGACACACAGACTTATTAATAATTATAAAAGCTTAGCTTTTGCTAGGCTTGCTCCCAAGTAGCTCTTATAACTTAAACTAACCTGTTTCTGTTAATTTTCATTCTGCCTCCTAGCTCTTTCCCTCTCCTCCATCCTATACATCCGACTCCCTGGTATCCTGCTGACGAATTCTGTCTCTCTTCTTCCCAGAGTTTCTCTCTCTCCCTAATCCCACTTAGTTTCTCCTACCTAACTACTGGCCATTCGTATCTTTATTAAACCCATCAGAAGGCACCTCGGCAAAAACACATCTTCACAGTGTGCAAAAAGATTACCCACGACACTCCCCAGAAAGCAACAGGAAGAGGGGAGCTCCTAGCACTGTGAACAAGACCCACTACAGACAGGTGCCTTCTGGATAGCACGCAGGAGGGCGGGTGTCTCTGACTGAGCATCACTGTCAGCTTTGTTAGCTGAGAGAGTGGCCAGAACACAAAGCAGAAAGGCACAGATGCCACAGAGTAGCGGAGAGAACGTCTGGAGTGTGTGTGTGCGCGTGCGTGTGTGTGCGTGCACTCACGAGCATGTTCCCGCTCTGAACTATGACATAGTAGAGAAGCAGAGCTCACGATGAAGTACGCTAGTGAACTTCAATTCACCTGTTGCAAAATCTACTCAGCCTGCTGGAATTAAGTAGGGACACCGGGCACCTGTTCAAATACTTCTGCTTATGAAAGTAATTTTCCTGAAAAATAAGTCTAAGTCCAATTAGCTAAAATTGATTTAGTTTGGGTTCTGTGTGTTCATTCTTAACACTTGGTAGGTAAGGAATGGATTACTCCGTATGAATTACAGAGAGTCGTTTTGGTAGGAGGCAATTTCTCAATCAAGAGTGTTGACTCTAGAATTGAGCTGGCCATGAATCCAGCTACTTTCTCTTGTGAGCAATCTGTCTCTGTCTCTGTCTGTCTCTGCCTCCCCACCCCCCCCACACCACCTCAAAAGAATTATGATATGAAAACCCACAGCTGTGGACAGAGTTTCCTCTTTTCCCATCAACACCCACCCACAGGATTTCCCAACTTTGAACTAGTTTTCTGCCTCACTTCTTCTTACTTCCTTTGGCCCCTCCCTCAGCCCCACCCACTTGCTTCCTACCACCTCGCTCTTCTCTGGCCATTGACACTAATGTCTTCTTTATTAGCAATCCAACACCTTTTTTTTTTTTTTTGCCAATTTAGTTTAAAAATTTTGAAAGATTCCATCCATATTCACTGTTTCTTAGTCTACTTTTAATCAATAGTACTTTCCTTTTCCATGTTTTTGGCCAGGGTCGATGGCTGACTTGACCATCGCGCCAGGTATTCTGGGATGCTGGGGACTGACTCGAGGGATCCATTCAAGCCCTCCACCCACGAAGCCTCATCACCGGCTTTGAGCAGCACTGGTTTTTTTTTCTTATAGAAAATGTAATCATAAGCTTTCAGAGAGGAAACCCATGTGTAAAGCAGACAGCATCCAGATGAGATCAGACACGTTTGATTGCTACAGCTATGGCCACGGAGCCATTATTTGTGTCTACAACACCCAGACTTTTATGTACATTGTGTTTAATCTTCATAAGCCTTTGGAAGAAGCCATTTTTCACCCCTGTTATAAATTTAAAGAGGTGACATTGAGCAAGATAAGGCGAGAGATGGAATTCCTGCTTCTGGTCATAATCTGTCCCCCGTCAACCACATCATGTACTTTTATAAGCAGATTGAATTGCCATGCTTAAAATTACAACCAATTTCAAGAAAAGAGAACATAAGGCTAGACATATAAAATTTTTAAAGAGTTTTCCCCCATACAACTCCATCTATAAACACAGCTTCCTTTAAATACATGGAGGCAGGGCTAGAAGATAAAGAGGTAAGGACTCCAGTAGAATCTCTTGGTCCTTTCCTTGTTGATTTTGTCCAGAGAGAATCGTGTCAAAGCCCAGGAGGCTTCTTGTCTTGGAAGTGGTCCTGTGATGATCCTTTGTTTTACAAGTGAAGAAGTTGTAACTTGAAAAAATAAAATGACTTGTACAGAAAAATAAACGTATAAAAATATGCAGCCAGCCTGGGTGAGTGGGCTGAGTTAAAACTCAGCAGATGCTCACAGACCAACAGAACTCATCTCGCTCACCTACAAGCTTGGGAGTGTCCAGTATCCCGGAGTGAGAGGGTACTCAGCTATGAGCAGCTGAACCTCAGTGTTCCTACCGTGTCTCATAGCTGGGAGTGTGCCTTTCAAGTGAATGCCTACAAAGAAAACCTCAAGGTAAAGGAGGTTCTCGGAAACATTCCCATAAGTGGGTCCACCCTCAGGAGGTCCACGGGACACCCTGGTGAGTGGGTCCACCCTCAGGAGGTCCACAGAAACACTCCGAAGAGTGGGTCCACCCTCAGGAGGTCCATGGGAACACTCCAATGAGTGAGCCCACCCTCAGGAGGTCCACAGGAACATTCTGATGAGTGGGACCCTCAGGAGGTCCACGGGACACCCTGATGAGTGGGTCCACCCTCAGGAGGTCCACGGGACACCCTGATAAGTGGGTTAACCCTCAGGAGGTCCATGGGAACACTCTGATGAGTGGGTC
>NC_022019.1:30889050-30900752 GCF_000317375.1 Microtus ochrogaster
GGAGGTCCACGGGACACCCTGATAAGTGGGTTAACCCTCAGGAGGTCCATGGGAACACTCTGATGAGTGGGTCCACCCTCAGGAGGTCCACGGGAACACTCCAATGAGTGAGTCCACCCTCAGGAGGTCCACGGGACACCCTGATAAGTGGGTTAACCCTCAGGAGGTCCATGGGAACACTCTGATGAGTGGGTTCACCCTCAGGAGGTCCACGGGAACACTCCAATGAGTGGGCCCACCCTCAGGAGGTCCACAGGAACATTCTGATGAATGGGACCCTCAGGAGGTCCACAGGACACCCTGATGAGTGGGTCAACCCTCAGGAGGTCCCCAGGAACACTCTGATGAGTGGGTCCACCCTCAGGAGTCCACAGAAATACTTTCATGAGTGGGTCCACCCTCAGGAGATTGAAAACAAACCAAGGCAACTGTTAGTGCACTCATAACTTGCAACGAAGTAAAAATGAGTGCAGAAGTAAACATACGTATGTTTATTACCTGACTGTACATGATGAATGCATGCATACATATGTGTCTGTAGTGATGTCCTGCCCTGAGTATTCTTGGCACTCTGTAGTGTGTGTGTGTGTGTGTGTGTGTGTGTGTGTGTGTGTGTGTTCTACCAAGATAGGATTTCTCTGCGCAGCTTTGGAGCCTGTCCTAGAACTAGCTCTGTAGACCAGGCTGGCCTCAAACTCACACAGATCCACCTGCCTCTGTCTCCCGAGTGCTGGGATTAAAGGTCTGTGCCACCAGCGCCCGGCACTCTGTAGTTTTTATAATAAGCAGATTCCAAATAGAACTTGTGTAGGACACCAAGAGTGACTCACATTAGAGGGAAGAGTACAGATACGCTGTTTTAACAACTAGTTTTGGCGTTAGTGCCTTTATTAACAGGTACTTGTAGCAATATTTGTTTGCCGAGTGGTTGTTTAGATAACACCGTTCTATTTAGGGCTTCCATTCTTCCCAGCTGACTACCAGCGTGCTCGCTCACTGGAATCTAGGAAGCAGCTAATGTATACTGAAACCAAACGGGATGCTCAGAAAATCCTTGAGCTGTGTTCAAAGGCACACCTGTGTTCTTTGGCAGGGGAACCGAGTCTCAAGTAAAGAGTTTCTGCAAACCTCCAGTTCAGTTGGCCAAACTGGTTTTCACTCCCATTGAACAACTGGGGGTGGGGGTGGAAGTGAGGGGAGCCTCTGTTTTCCCTGAATGACCATAGTAAGGCCACGCACATAGCTTTAATGCTGAAGTGTCAGAAGCGGAAGGGATGATGTGTTCCAGGGCACAGCGTATCTTCCAGCAGAGTTTGTCATTCGTCCAGTGATTAGTGCTTCTCGTAGTGAGAAAGGGTGCTTTGTATTAAGCAAGTTCTGATTAAGATGTTACACGGAATAAATCGGATTTTCTGGAGGACTTCACTTTTACTCTTAAGAACAGTGTGCCATGAAGAGTTAAACGAAGTGTCAGCGAGCTGAACCCTACCAAAAATAAGGAAGCGTTTGTCAGTTGACAGCACTGTGTAAACTGCTTTGCAGATTAACTGTAAAGGTTATTTGGGACTAAATGATCTTACATAGAAACAAGACTTTCTTTTGAGACAGGGTTTCTCTGTAGCTTTGGTGCCTGTCCTGGAACTAGCTCTTGTAGACCAGGCTGGCCTCGAACTCACAGAGATCCACCCGCCTCTGCCTCCTGAGTGCTGGGATTAAAGACGTGCGCCACCACCACCCAGCCAGAAACAAGACACTTATCTTTTTTTTTTTTTTAAAATAACCTCTGCACGGCCCACCTTCATTTTCTGTACACTTTTTATGCTGGATCGCACGGTACTCTATAACACCTTCCACCTTCTTCTGACTCCGATGATTTGAAAGCTTAAGTTATAGGACATCTAACTAAATGCTTGATTCATTACAGACTGGGCTTTAGACATTACAGAAAGTATTTTTCCATTCCTGTGGGCTCAAAGATGTAACTTTTTACAACGCACATGTAATGTGGTCTAGGGTATGGACATTGTCCAATCTCAAAGACAGGGCAAAGCATAAAAGAGAAAGAAGCATCCTGGAGTCCACAGGCGTGACGACCCTGGCTAAGGAACTAATGGCAGCTCCTGTCCAGGCCACAGTGTACGCTTTTTGCACTTCCCACTTGTTTTAGGTTGAAACTATGTGTTGCAATATCTACAATAATAGAACACTTCTATTTTTAAGTTTTCAACACAGAGATTAATCTTTCTCTTCCTACTACAGCACATCTGTTGTGTTAAACTGTTTGTATACATATTCATGAGTCTCCGCCCTCTCTAGCGTGGCTCACACTGGGAGCTTTGAAAGTACTGTTGCCTGGCAGGCCACCCTGGAGACGTGAGTGTTGTGGTAAGGCAGGGCCAGGGGCTGCATGGAGTTCTTCCTGGGGATTCAGAGTCTCTTGCTTCTGAAGCGAGGTTTGCATAGCTCGTGGATTGTTTCAGCTTTCAGAGAGAAAACAAGAAACCATCTTTTCACAGTTATGTCTCTGAAACAGTGTGCTTTTGGATCCAAACAGCGGAATTTACAACTAATCACTCCGGAAGCACAGACCCTACTGGAGGCCTAATGGCCATAACTCTAAGCATCGCATCTTGTCAAAAGGCAGTGTCCTATCAAGTAGTAACAAGACAGAGTTAACTAATCCCCAAGACACAGCAAAGAGACTGTGAACAGGAACAAAATTATAAATTTGATAATACTAATTCTTAACCAACTTCACAGAGAATGTGCAGGCTCAGAAAACCAAACTTCCATCAAGAATGGGATTCAGAAATTTGACACAAAACTCTGACAAAGGGCAGGGACCTGGAGATGGGAGTACTGTGTGGCAGAAAAGAAGAGAGAAGACTCTTTGCACTCACTCTTGGAGGGGAGCTGCAACAAGAGATGACAAGCAAAGGGCTCCGCACACTTTGCTCTTAAGTTTGACCCACCGGAGAACCTGTACTGACACACTGGAGTAAGTGAGGATCAGGACCAGAGTAGGAGGTAACCATGTCTGCCTCCCACTGACCACGCCACCCTCAGGTCCATTTCCACCGCTAACCGGTCATTTCAGACTTTGACATGTTTCACTTGATTAAAAACTAAAAAAGAATAAAAGCCACCAAGACAGTTACTCTCTTCACAATGGGCCAGACCTAGCTCTGCACGGAGATTGTGAAACTCAGCGAGGAACTCGCTTGTCTACAGCTGACGGATTTTTATGGTTTAGACCTTTGGTTACTTTTGGCAAGAAATGGATCCTGAAAGGTCACACCAAGAACTGCAAGAACTTTGAGTGGACAATAATAAGCCCATAATGAAGCCAGTGTCTTTGTTCTCTCGTTTATGCCCAGCTTCGCGACCTCAGGGGCTGGAAGGACACGTTGGTCTTTGTGTTTATCTTAAGACAGCAGAAAAATGATGGGCATGAATGAGTTTATTCTTCAATGGAGCGGGAAAGGTGGAGGAGCTGGTGAAGGTTGAGGAGAGGGCTCAGTGGGAGCAGGAGGACCTGAGTTCAGATCCTTAGCACCCCTGCAAAAGGCGGTGTGCGCCTTAAACCACGGGGTGGGGGGGTGGCAGAGAAAGGTGGCTTCTCAGAGCTCCCTGGCCAGCCGGTTTGCCAAAATGGTGAAGCTCCTAGTTTTGTGATGGACCCTGTCTCAAAAAGTAAGGCGAACAGCTATAGAGGTTGATATCTAATGCCTACCTCTGACCAACACACGCAAGCACACACACTCACACACAAGCACCCACCCACACACATGCCCATACTGGTGCACACACACACACACACACACATGCAAACACATGAAACCAAAGTTGACGAGGGCGATAATACAATCGGTAGAGCAATCGCTGTCCAGCATTGATGACCTGGGTTCAGCATTTACATAAAATGAGCTGATGGTTCTCTCCTCAGTGCTGAGGAGAGAACAGGGAAAAGTCGATCCCTAACACTAGCTGGGCAGCCACCTAGCCCAATCTGAAAGCCTTAGGCCCCAGGGAGAGAATGTTCTGTCAAAAACCAAAGTCGATAACACCGGGGTTTGCTCCCTGGTCTCTGCATTCACACGAACACACACACACACACACACACACACACACACACACACACACACACACAGAGTTGAACAAGATACATATAGATCTCTCTCCCTTGTTTCAGAATCCTCCCTTCACAAACCGACAGCAGCTGGTAGCTCTTGGGGAAGTGAATCAAAAGGTCAAAAGGCTGCGCCACCTCTAGTGCCGTCACTGGGCTGCTGGAGACTCTGCTCCTTTGGAAAATAGGTCCGAGCGACAGAGCGTTTGATTATTACTTTCCGCATATCATTAGGCCAAACGGAGCTTCAGAATTTTGAAGGCAAGGCCAGTTTCAGTTTACTCCCTCCCTCCTTAACTAGCCAAACAGGGTCTCTCAAAGAAGCGTGGCACACCGGCCATTAGCGTTCAGCAAAGCGAGGCTGCGTTTCCGTACCGTGTCCTTTCAGGGCACAGCAAAGCTGTTTCTGCTCTGCTTTCACAAGATACCCAGTGAGCCAAGCTATTTGCCACCTGTAGGGTTGGGTCGGGGATGACTCGGTGGGAGGCGCAGCAGGTTGTCCACATCTGCTTGTCCCTGGACAGATCCAATAAAAGCCGTTTTCCGCGGCTTGTCTGTGAGAGATTCGGGGACCTCGAGCCCAGGAGCGCGCTGTCTTGAGGGCTTTGCAACTGTGGGCAGCCGACCAGCTGCTGGGAGGAACCCAGGAGGACGAGCCCCAAATCGCCCTGCGCGCAGGCAGGGGCGTGAGTGCGGGTCCGCTTGCGCCCTCTGGTGCCCAGTGGGCGGGACGGAGGCGGTGACCAGGGGCGGAGCCTCGGGACTGGGTGCGCGGGGGTCGCCACGCCGAGTGGGATCAAGCGGGAGAGCGGTTGCAGGCGGCGGCATGGCAAGCACGGCCTTGGAGATCGTTGCCTTCACGGTCTCCATCTCGGGCTGGGTGCTGGTGTCCTCTACACTGCCCACCGACTACTGGAAAGTGTCCACCATCGATGGCACGGTCATCACCACCGCTACCTATTTTGCCAACCTATGGAAGATGTGCGTCACCGATTCCACTGGTGTCGCCAACTGCAAGGACTTCCCCTCCATGCTGGCGCTGGAAGGTCTGCATCCCTTCGGGTCCCCATTCCTGCGCGTCCTCTTAGGAACCCGCCAAGGAGGGTTCCTCCCTGGAAGGAGGTCGGGCCCCACTCTGCCCCCGGGGGAGGGTCTACGATGCCGGTTGTCCGGTGGGGCGTCTTCTGAAGCTGGGAACACTTGATTGGGGAAGCATATAGGATCAATTCGGGTGGTTCGGGAGCGACAAGGCTGTTCCTGTGTCTGTCTGGGACTGTCGGGACAGGACGTTGAAGCTTGCCACCCCACCACCAAAATCTGATTCTTATTAAAATGACACCCCTGAGGTCCGTGAATGCTCGCCCTGAGATCCCTTTAGCCGTTCATTGAGTCTTTGAAAAGCCAGGAACAGAGGAGTGGAGAAAGTACCATATTGAAGTTTTTTTTTTGTTGTTGTTGTTGTTGTTTATCTAAAAATCTCTCCTACAAACTTGATGGCTTGAGCTTAATACCTCCTCTAAGTTTCAGGAAAATAAATAGTCCTTGTCTGTGCAGGCGTGAGGTGGCTGCGGAGGGTAGGGAATGTTGGCCAGCTCGAGTCAGCAGAATGAGTGAACACACTTCCAAGCTTTGTGCGTGCATGCTGGGTCTTCTTAGCTTGTTTTTTGTTTGTTTGTGTTTGTTTTCTCCAGATAGATAGTAACATAGAATCGATTCCGCACCAGCACAATGCTTGCTCAAGTTCTAGGCTCTTCCAGGATTTTACAGGCCACTAAAAGGATTCTGGCAGGAATTTAAGACGAGCGGTTTGCATTGCTTCTAGATTTGAGGTGTTTTCCTTTTCTCTATTATTCCTCTTGCAATTTTTATTTGCATAGCTGGGTAAATAGAAGACTTGATTCCCCTAAGACAGTGCTTTGCCACAAAAAGCAAACTGTTGCTCAATTCAGTGTTTGATGGAAGTTGGTCTAAGGGAATAGGTGCCTGCCTGCAGAAGGGAGGCACCCAGGGCTGGGCCCTGTTGTATAAAGTAAGTAGCCGGAACACTGTTTATGGCATGCATTGCTGTTGAGTTTCCTGGGCTCAGCAGAGCCCACATTCAGGAGATAACAGACAAGCTCTTGTTCCTGTGGTGTACATCCAGGAACGCTGCTTTCACAATGTGGGATTTTCCTGCTGTGTGTCTACTGAGGAGACTTTCTGTGATTCGGGCTGGGTGCTGAGGAGGATGTGACATAGTTCTCGTTATCAGGACCTTGAGTTAGGCAGGCATAGAGTGTGTTATATGTATGCCACCCATATATGCATATATGCAAAGTGGGCAATCTCCTGTGATTAGAAAATGATATTTAAAAAACCAAAAACGAAATGTCCCACAGTGCTTTTAATGAACAACACCTTTGAAGTCGGTGCAGATAGAAAAAGCTTTTTAGCTGCTGCATAGCTCTTACTGGTCTGAAGAGAGGTTCACTCAGCCATTTAGTCCTGGTGGACACTGGACCCCTGCCAACTTCCCCCTGCTCTTAGTGCCTTCCTGGAGCCCTTCACGTTCACCTCTTCCTGTGCATGCAGACTTCTGCACCCTGCTCGATCGCCGGACCAGAAGAACAAGCGTTTTAGTGTCCAGTTCACACTGCCAGATTGCGTTCCAACAAGAAACAGGGACAGCTGCTTTGCCACTCTCTCGCTGCTGTTCCCGCCCAGAAAAACACATTAGATCTGCGGTCCCCTTACTCCCTGTGAGTCCGACCACTGAAGCTTATTCATTGGCCATTTCTTCTCTATCTATTTCTATCTTGTGACAGTAGTTGTATTGTTTCTTCTTCTTCTTCTTCTTCTTCTTCTTCTTCTTCTTCTTCTTCTTCTTCTTCTTCTTCTTCTTCTTCTTCTTCTTCTTCTTTTGTATGTGCATTCTTGATTCCTTGGTGCAGTCTGAGCCCACCAAAGAATCCCTCATTCTAGGCGGATGTGAGAGCCTGCGACGTAGAGATGTCTACGTTGTGGTGACGTAGCCCGCAGTCTAGATGTTAGCTTTGCCGCACCTCTTGTTTCCCAATGTATTATACCATTTTTCCCATACTGAACTTTGAAAATAATGACGTAATTACGACATCAGTATTTCCCTTGGTGCCTTCACCCTCTGTGGTGCACTAGGACATTTTCAAATAAACTTCTGTGTCTCCCAGGAGGGTTCAGCCATCACTCCTTTTTCACATGAAAAGGAGTTGATCTCCCCTCCCCAACCTCAAGTGGAAGTTTCCAGAGAAGCACCCTCCCCCCAAATCCCACCCTGCCTTCTTTCCACCTTGGGTTTTCAGGGCAGGTATGTTAGGCTCTGGGCCTGATATTTGAGGTGGAAGGAGAAAGTTGCCTCGCTAGGTGTCTACTGACCAGAACAGCCCTGTCTCCCCTGCTTAAGTCACGCACAGACTCCGGATCAGGATTGCCAAAGAGAGAAGGCTGGTGACTCTTGCTATCTTGTGTTATGGTCAATAGAACACCCCGTTTGGAGTCAGAGATCTCACTGTCATCCTCTGGAGGATTCAGTGCTGCTCCCAGATTTCCCTTTGGGAAAGAAGATGCGCGGCAAAGCTAACATCTAGACTGCGGGCTACGTCACCACAACGTAGCCGTCTCTACGTCGCAGGCTCTCACATCCGCCTAGGATGAGGGATTTTTTTTTTTTTTTTTTGGTGGTCTCTTACTCTCGTGCCGGTCACCCTGCGCCTCTCCCCGTTTTCCCATGAGAAACAGAGATGCAGAGAGATCCATCGGTAAAAAAGGCTCCTGTATAAATGGGAGCTCGAGAGCTGACATTCCGTGTTCTACCTTCCCTCGTCCACTGTTTGCACAAACGCACCAAGCTACTCGTGTAAGACAGGCTTGGGTTCTTTCCAGTTAAACACGACAACTAATCGTGCTTCTGACTTGAAACTGAAAGGAAAGGCCGTATCATTTAGAAGACATCTAACTTTGAAGGGTTACCTTGAAGGTTTCTTGCAACAGAATCCATTTGGTCCGAGTTACTGTTTGAAAATCTCACCGTTGACGGAGCAGGCAATTTCTATCTGTTGCTAACTCTGAACTTCTTTTCAGTTATTTTTAACCATGTGCCGTCCATTTTTGCTAATGGGGGCTTTTGCTCTTTCTTGCAGGAGAACTATAAATTATACCTTGAGAACTTCTGAGTGACTACATTCATGCCTCAGCACCTCAATGTGTTAATTAGCTATTAACGGGGCCAGTAAATTAGACCTGTCAGAAATAATGGCCTCCTTGGCTAGGTTTTACTACCACCTCCGTTGATGGTGGAACTTCTAAGTTTACCCCCGGGAGCTGTTAAAAGGCGGGGTGGTGAGGTCTGTCTTGCGAAAGATAAACTCTGCAAGTCTGCCCTGGGAATCTGTTCTAAGGAGGGGCAGGCCCCAGTTTACAAACCTCAGGCTAATTAACAAACACCACGAACAGTTCCTTCCACAGCTGGCAGGGTAGCAGGGGAGCTTTCCCCTCGTCTGGGAATGTCGGCTCCCCATTACAGAGACATTGGACCAACTATTGCCTTTAGTGTGTGCAGAAACTCAGTAAATTATTGCCAGTGTTCTGGAGCCAGGGTGAAGTGCACTGCCCTGCACCCCAGGTGGAGAAGATCACATTGAGGCAGCATGAGAACCTCCTTGTCCCCCTGCTCTCTAACATCTGTGCTTGGAAGACAGATCAGCGAGGGGACTTTAGAAGGAAAGATTCTGGGGAAAACTGTCTCTGAGGCGTAAAGTCTACTGAGATTTTCCCTGCCTTCAAGCTGACTGGCTTGGACTGGTTTTCTAACACTTTCCCGTGCAGGGAAACTCGTTGCCCGCTCTCCATGACCAGACTATAAACTCAGCCTTTGGTAAATTTCAGACCATCCATCTGCCCATGAGAAACCCCTAAGACAGTGGGAGCAACTGTAGAGGATGGTTCCTAATAAGGGCATGCTTGTTCCTGTCTTTTTCTAAATGAATATTCTGCATGGAAGTCTCCCTTTTCCCAGGGCAGTTTCCTGGGTTTCGATGGCCTATGGTCAACAAATGAAAAACTCCAAAATTGAATAATCTAGAAGTTATGGGTACATTTTATTCAAATAAATTGTTAATCATTCTGTTTTACTTATTACGTTTTTCTTCTTTCTTTAAAACGGTGTCTCTCCATGGAGCCCAGACTAGCTTTGCGTTCATCATCAGTTCTGGGCTTACAGGCCTGTGTTCCCCAAGCCCAGCTTCATAGTTGCTATTCATTTTTTCTGTCTTGATCTTACTTTTTCTCATGTATTTTTTGCAAAGGCGGTGTATAGATAGAGCTCAGCATTATTTGTGGCTTCGTGAGAGTTTTGAAGCAAAACACATCCCACACTGACAAAGGATAGTGCTGTGCTTGTGTCTCATGTGTGTGACTGCCTGCGTGTGTGTATATCTCTTTCTATTTTTGTTGTTTAGTGTTGGCCCTCAGAGAAAGCTAGCTGCAACCTTTGCTGTCTTGGGTTCTGTGGTGCACAGGGAGCCTTGTTAGATGGTCCTTGCAGTCACTTTGACTTTGAGAGGCAGTGAGAGGTCTTGCTTCTGCTTTTGTGCTGTGGCAGGAGGACTCACGGGCCCAAGTTGAAAACAGAGTTGGTTCAGTATTCAGTAGCAGAGATCTAGACAGTTTTGCAGCACTGTTATTGTTAATAAAAGAATCCTTCATGATTCGAAATCACTAAAATAAGCTTCTCTTCTTGTTCTTGATAACCTCCACACTAGTGAAATTAATTTCACACCCTAAAATTGAAGGGCCTTGCTGTGGCCGTCTGTGTTTATGGGGTTCAGGGTGTGTTACATTGGGTAGGAAGAACTGCTTTGCAACGTGGGTCTTAGTAACAGCAATTCACACTTTAAATTCCCGTACAGAGGAGTACGGACTGGAGGCAACCAACACTTACTCCACAAAGTTCTATTAGTCTTCTACTATGAATTAGCATTGGCTTTGCTCGAATACAGGATAGCGATAGATCACTATTGCTTATATGGGCACTTAAGCTTTTTTATTATTCTTTTTTATTAAAAGGCTTCATTCCCAAAGAAAACCTTGTGTGTGTTCCTTTGCTTGTCACATTTGCCGACAACTGGTGTGTGCCCCTCTCGTTGCGTCAGAGCGAAAGGCGTTGTTTCAAATGAGACGAAGTGGTCTGACTGGGAATCTGGGGTGTCACTTTGAATTCTGTTCATGTAGAACGGCTCAGGGCCTGGCCCAAAGCCCTGCTGAAGCTTGCCACCAGCCCAGCTATGCAAATAAAATCCGTGACTGTGACCATGAGTGGTTCAGTAGGAACAAGCTGACTAGCACAAGGCTCTCGTGTACATGCGAGCAGTTGACTTGATTATAAATTACTTTTCTAGTAGGCAATAAGTTGTCTTAAGCCCAACTTTATTATATCCACCCTAACAATAGCAAGGTGCCACTAAGATAATTTCTTAGTCTCGCCATGGGCCCCTAACGCACGCTAGCTAGTCTCATATATACAGTTCCATTGATACCAGGAGACTTGACCCTGGGGCCATCTTGCTGCCCAGTTATGACCATTCTAATTGTGCAGTTCCAGACTCACCTCAGTGTCTGTTGAGAAGGTGGGTACACTAAGGAGTTAGAATGAGAAGCAGTGGGGCCTGAGCTTCACAGTCCTCTCCAGGGTGGGATCCTGTCTAACATGGCTAACTTATCTGCAGGAAATCACAGAGCTTCTTCATGCCTGAGGTTCCTCCTTACTAAGGGCAGGAATAACATAGAGATCTAGCCAGAGCCTCTGCATAAAGCGAGCCTTAAAGTGCATGACGTAGATTTGTTGGCTTTCCTCTCTCTCCTGCCTTACTCCATGAGTTAAGGCAGTATACCTTAACTCATGGGGTTACTCCCATTGTGTACCCCCCAAGACAGTATAACACCCAACCCAAGTGCCAACACAAAGTGAGGTCTTCTCTCTGGAGAGCTGAGCATCCTTTGTTCACATAAACGACCTGCTCTGATTACAGGCTACATCCAGGCGTGCAGAGGACTGATGATCGCTGCGGTCAGCCTGGGCTTCTTCGGGTCCATCTTTGCACTGTTTGGAATGAAGTGTACCAAAGTTGGAGGCTCAGACAAAGCCAAAGCGAAACTTGCCTGCTTGGCTGGGATTGTATTCATATTGTCAGGTAATTAATGACTTCCACCGAACAAGGTGCTTCAGGGTGTCAATGACTCTGACTGACTGCAGTACCCGCTGGTGTTTTTCAGGTCTATGCTCCATGACAGGCTGTTCCCTGTATGCCAACAAAATCACGACAGAATTCTTTGATCCTCTCTTTATGGAGCAAAAGTAAGTGTTGTTTTCAGTCCGCATGTTTCTAGTTCACAGAAAAATTAAACTAATGGCCGGGCGGTGGTGGCGCACACCTTTAATCTCAGCACTCGGGAGGCAGAGGCAGGCAGATCTCTATGAGTTCGAGACCAGCCTGGTCTACAGGACTGGCTCCAGGACAGGCTCCAAAGCCACAGAGAAACCCTGTCTCGTAAAACCAAAAAG
>NC_022019.1:30900852-30909032 GCF_000317375.1 Microtus ochrogaster
AAAGAAAGAAAAAAAATTAAACTAATGGATATCTCCGATTAGGACATACATTTCCTGTATTGCTTTGGAAAATGAAATTTGGTGGTCAGTGGTAGTCTCTGACATCAAGTTTATGGGTCGTCTGGATGAAAGATACACTCAGAGACATCATTAGCACTGTCCACTATCTTTACATAGCTCAGAGCATGGGAGCAAAAACAAACAAACAAAAACCCACTTAACCCCCCGCCCTCACCCCTCCCAGTGTGGTTTGCTCGTATCTGCAGGTGAGTGTCTTGGAACTGACATCTGTTTGTTGGCTGGTTTTTGTTTCTGAGCTATGGGCTGCTGCATTTTATAGTGTTCCCAGGCTTATTGCTTTGGATTGGGAAAATCCCAGGGAGCCCAAATGAGAAATGCCAACCATGTATCAAATCTTTTTTTTTTCTTCACAAAGCTATGCTCATATACTTGTATAGGAAGTTGTGTGTGTATGTGTGTGTGTGTGTTGGGGGGGGTGTTTGCTTCAATCAGGCTGGCAATTGTATTTCAGACTTGAGATCAGTATATAATTTTTAAAAGGTCAAGTATAGAAATAATTGGTCAAGAGGGTATTACTTTTCCCTAGTGCATTAAGAAATCTCCAGAAAATGGCTTTCCTAATTCTGTCTTCAATATGGTTAACGCATACCTCAGAATAGCTGTCATTATGATATTTACTGGAAATTATATTAATACATATCAGTTCCTTCATATGCCAAGCATAACATTGCAAGGATTCTACCAAATGCTTTGCTTCTTTAACGCCCTTCTTATGAAGCAGGACTTTCTCCTGACATCCTCTTTCTGGGATCAAGGGGCAGAGGAAGTAATATGCTGGCAGGAACTTGGCCTAAACTCCACATTTCAAACCAGGGGCTGAGTTCTAGACAGCACACGCTCTAAGATGTGCAAGTTACAATGATAGTTTCAGAACTTTTGAAACTAGATGCTCCGTGTACTTTATTATTAGTTTCTCTCATACATTTATTTTAAAATAGTTTCCATTCAGAAATGTTATTAATGAGGAAGCTAACAAACAATTTTCCTTGCACCCAATATTCTTTCTTTCTTTCTTTCTTTCTTTCTTTCTTTCTTTCTTTCTTTCTTTCTTTTTCCAAGACAAGGTTTCTCTGTAGCTTTGGAGCCTGTCCTGGAACTAGCTCTTGTAGACCAGGCTGGCCTCAAACTCACAAATATCCACCCACCTCTGCCTCCCAAGTGCTGGGATTAAAGTTGTGCGCCATCACCGCTAGGCTTATTCCTCTTTTATGTCCACCTCGGTTGCCTAAGTTAGAAAAACATAACTAAGCTTATTGACAAATTCCCAGTGTGGTAGGAACCCAATTGCAACATGAGAAAAACATGGGGAGAACTGGGGTTAAGAATCCAGCAGTCACGTGGCTGAGGCATTTATTCGGTGGCTATTTATTCTAAAAACACCCTTTCGGAACAGATACCAGACCAGTTTTCTCCCAGCTTGCATTTGACAGAATCATAGCTCTTAGCCAGCTCCCCGTGTTTGTGTTTTCGCTGTTTCCCCCCTTTTGTCTTTGATTTTTTTCAACCATGGGAAGATTCTGTTTGGAAAACTCCGAGTGGACATTTGCAAAGCCTTGAAAACAGCCCCTTCTCTTTCCTTTAGTCTATTTCAAAACAATTTCCTCCTTTTCATTAAAACAAAACCTGATAAATCCCGAAAAGAGAGAGAAAACCACCCTCCTTACAAGCGTATGCTAATGGGTACCGGTAGTTCTTACCCTTGCTTTGAGGTCCAAACCACCAACTTCCTGAATGTCCTGTTTGGTTTTCTCAAATAAACTGTTCCAAGCTCCAGCTGATCAGCAGAAGGAAACTGCTGTTCCAATCGCCCCTGCAGCCCACCACCCTGATCCATTTAGAGAGACAGGAAGTGTGCCGAGACTCTGCTATGCGATGCTTAGGTCTTAGCCTCCAGGCTCTCCTGTTCTCCACTCCACTGAGGAATGCCCTTCATTCCTGGCAGATTCCATTTCATACTTGAGGATCGAGACTATACGAAGGTAAAATCTTTCCACTGTTGTGGTTATTTAATAGTTAGACGCTAACGCTTGCCAGGCTGGGGGATATGGCTCAGTGGTACATCCTGTGTTTCATATGAAGATGGCCCAGCTTCAACCCCAGCAGAGAAGACAAAGGCTTGGGGTGGAGGGCGGAAAGAAAGGAAGAGGGAGGGGAGGGAGAGGAGGAGGGAGAGAGGAACTACTTTCAGATAAATTCTCTCATTCTGGTTTCTGACTGAATGCCAGCCTTGCAGGTGCGCACGTGACCCTGTTAGACTGTTTGCTTGTCTTCCACCTTCATCCTTGAGTGCTGTGTGGATGCTCACGAGGTTACCTGGAACGCAGACTGAGGTTGATAGAGAGCCTGTAGGGTTTTGGCCAGGAGATTATGTGGAAGTCTTAAATACCAAGAGCAAAATAAATGGATACGTATTAAGTTACATATTAAGAAGGTGTGACTCTGTGACTTCATTTGTTCAGAGGTTGCACAAGTCACCTCTGCTTCCTGAAATCCCCGGATGGTTTTGTTAGGCCTTTCAGCACAACCAAGAGAGCAACTGTTTGCCCGGTCACATCGCATTCTTACCGACTAGCCTGTGGCGTAACTGGTAGTTCACGCTGTGCTCTGGCTACTTGGTTCCATCCCTCCATCCTCTGGTCCCACTTCCCGTCAGCTCTCCCAGCTTGCTTCCTGGGAGAGGCAGGCCTCTGGGGGATTCCCTCTGTGCTTTGTGCCCACATTGTAACCCTACTGGTAGCTCACACTTGCTGGTTTATTAATTTGTCTCCTAGACCAGAAAGGGAGCGTCATAAAACAGAGAATGTATGTCAGGTGTTGGACTTCTTCTTTTTTATTGGTATTTATTGAGCTCTACATTTTTTCTCTGCTCCCCTCCCTGCCTCTCCCCTCCCTTTCAATCCTCTCTCATGGTCCCCATGCTCCCATTTATTCAAGAGATCTTGTCTTTTTCTACTTCCCATGTAGATTAGATCCATGTATGTCTCTCTTAGTGTCCTCATTGTTGTCTAGGTTCTCTGGAATTGTGATGTATAGGCAGGCTTTCTTTGCTTTATGTTTAAAAACCACTAATGAGTGAGTACATGTGGTAATTGTCTTTCTGTGTCTGTGTTACCTCACTCAAAATGATGTTTTCTAGCTCCATCCATTTGCCTGCAAATTTCAAAATGTCGTGATTTTTTTTCTGCTGTGTAGTATGCCATTGTATAAATTACCACATTTTCCTTATCCATTCTTCAGTCGAGGGGCATTTAGGTTGTTTCCAGGTTCTGGCTATGACAAACAATGCTGCTCTGAACATGGTTGAGCACATGTCCTTGTAGTATGATTGAGCATCCTTTGGATATATACCCAAAAGTGGTATTGCTGGGTCTTGAGGAAGGTTGTTTCCTAATTTTCTGAGAAATTGCCACACTGACATCCAAAAGGGCTGTACCAGCTTGCATTTCCACCATGTCTCCTAGACCAGACAGGGAGCATCATGAAACAGAGAATGCATGTCAGTTGCTTGACTTCTTGTAGCTAGCCTGTGCTGCAGGACACTTACAGCCAGGGTGGTAATGCAGCAGTGAGGGTCTGTGCCTCTCTGTAAAGGAGAGACATTTGCGTATGAGATAAGGGGAAGCAGACAGGAGGGAGAGGATCCTGGGCCTGGAGAGATGTCTCAGCCTTTAAAGGCTAGGCTCACAACCTAAATGTCAGGACGGATCCTGGGTCCAAGCTGCCTGGAGTGAACTCTGCTTCCTAGCTTTAAGTTTTATGACATCCTTATGCTTTCGTGCTTTGAATCTATAGAATGCAGATGGGTTGTAATGGCCAGGTAAGATGACATCGTTCAACCGTCTACAGTCATATCTGATGGTGCTCAGTAAATACTACAAAGCATCAGCTCTTAGTTTGAAAGGCAGTGGTCCTTACACATGCCTTCACACGGCAGAACATCATCTTTCACGTTTTGAAATTAGCAATGGGGACATATTTGCTGGAATGTTAGAGACCTAATAGAGGGATTACTGCTTTATGATACTCAGCTCTCACATAGAAGGAAGGTTCAAAGGGATGTAGTGTCAAGCTTTAAGAAGACCCGCAGAAGAAAGGCATATTCTGTCTGTTAACTTCTGGTCACCTGTATTACTGCTCGGAGACACACGGCACCGTGTCACACACAGTGAGATGTTACAGGAAACACCCAGTGGCAGATACTGGGAGACTCCTCGTACCACACAACGTGGCCCACGGAGTCTCCACAAACACCGGCTTTGGCTCTC
The DNA here is from genome assembly GCF_000317375.1 of Microtus ochrogaster. Classification (NCBI taxonomy): domain Eukaryota; kingdom Metazoa; phylum Chordata; class Mammalia; order Rodentia; family Cricetidae; genus Microtus; species Microtus ochrogaster. The sequence goes on from NC_022019.1 coordinate 30,905,199, forward strand.
AATTGTTTTCCGGCAGGCTGCTGAGGACTCTGAATGAACATTAGAAGCACTTTAATTGTTCAGCTTTTTTTTTTCTATTTTGTTGTTGGTCCATCTGTACATATTCACTTCACTATGAAGGAACTCACCCTCCCATATCCTCAGAGACTTAGGCACAGGCTTAGCCCACGGGCAGCATCTGCAGTCAGGAGTTTTCTATCAGGAAGGACATGGTCAGTTTATTCAGACTTCCGAATGGTTGGTAAACATGTCATGGAACTGTCTGTGAGCACCGTGACTCAGCATGCCATTCCCGATTCAAGGCAGGTAAACCCCAATTATCCACACTGCTGGAGGAGATCAATGCTGCTGGCGTTGCTAAGCAATGAACTTGCTTTTGAAACGATTGGTGTAGCTCAGAACATGAGAAAGTTATAAATTCTAACTCACCTTGGCTAACACGCCATTGGGTTTTCCACTGTAGAAGTTTAAGTTTCCGTGAGTGATAGGCACTTGGGGTAGTGTGTGAGAGACAGAGCACTCAGAGAAAGGTCAGCTGTGAGAGTCTGGGGTCTGAGCATCTGGGCCCTGAGCTCTTTGAGACCTTAGATGAATTCAACAGCCTCATCACAGTAACACAGATGGGCAGTGTTATGAAGATTAAAGTCAATAACATACTGGGGAAATATTGGTTAAAGCTACCAAATTTCAGTCAGCTTTATAGCGATCTATGAATTCACTTCAGCATTTTTGTTTTGTTTTTCGAGACAGGGTTTCTCTGTAGCTTTGGAACCTGTCCTGGAACTAGCTCTTGAAGATCAGGCTGGCCTTGAACTCACAAAGATCCGCCTGCCTCTGTCTCCCGAGTGCTGGGCTTAAAGGTGTGCGCCCCCACCGCCTGGCATCACTTCAGCATTCTTGATTGCTTAATTTTTTGCTATACCTTGGAATAATTTCTGACACTCATTTGCTTTCTTAATTCTTTAATGAGTTAAATACAATCTTTGCAATGTATTTTTATCTTTTAAAAAATGGAGGTGAAAGCAGTTGCTGCAGTAGCGCACAGGAAGAAACCAAAACAAGATTCTTGCCATTGACACCTTGCTTGCAGAACCCCAGACTACCTAGGGGCAAGTGGCTAGTCACAGATGTGGGAACTAATGCCTGCGGGCCTGTCGCAATCTCCAATTCAGAACGGGCACCAAAGGGAGAAAAGAAAAAAGTCTAGTGTTTCAGATTTGAAGATTCCCCGTCAAGATCCCATGACGTGTCATTTAAATTTTCTTGCCTTGCTTTTGCTGCTGGTTGGGAGCCCCCTGCCACTGTCCTGTGAGTGTTGTGGGGTGCCAGAGGGAACAGTTAGCAGGAAAGATGGGGGTATACTACAGACGGGAGGTCTACTATGGCAACCAGAGTGGGCGGCTCTAAACAACCCACTCTACGCCAGCAACTTGGAGTGGGAAGTGTTGGGAGAAAACGTATTTACAGGTAATCCCTATAGAATATCCATGTATACAAATGTATCCTTGCAGATTTCTGGCCTTTAGATTATACAGAGGCGTTTACACCATACAGTGGTGTCTAAAAGCCTAGCTTACCAAGAGAATTCAGCTTTGAAGGTATCCATGTGGATAACGTGCACATTCTAGATTTTTTTACATTTTTTTCTTCCCCAAAACATATTGTTGTGTGGTAATGTAGCTGGCATATTTTATTTTTGCTATTCCCATTCTTAAAGCAAGGGCTTTGTACTCTAAAATGATCTGTGACCTTCACAAAGATCACTTCAGTTCTCCGTGGGCCCGAAAAGGTTGGGGAGTTTTCATTTGTTGCAGCCACTTTGTTTTCGGAGGGGCTGCTCAGCGTGCCCTGGTTAATGGCTCCCTGCCTCTCCTGGGATGAAAAGACAGCCCCAGGACATTTGGAAGGAATTCCACACCCCACAGTTCTGGAGCCACTGAGAACTTAATGAGCCGGGGAGGGAGAGAACCTTTCTGAAATGGGAACTAGGAGTAGGTTTCACTGACCCGGATTTAAAAATATCCATCAACTCATTTACCATAAGAGCAACCGTCATGATCCTGGGTTTGGAATCACAGTTAGCAGCTTTAAAAATGGGACCTGCCATTTACTTAGCTGAAATACGGGATGAGTCATGTAATCTTGCTGAGTCTCAGTTTCCTTGTTTGCAAAATAAGGATATTTCTACCCGTATCTGGGGATGGTATGAGGATGGAATGGCAATGTGTGTTAAAAAAGAAAAGCACAGCCGGGCGGTGGTGGCGCACGCCTTTAATCCCAGCACTTGGGAAGCAGAGGAGGCAGATCTCTGTGTGTTCTAGGCCAGCCTGGTCTACAAGAGCTAGTTCCAGGACAGGCTCCAAAGCTATAGAGAAACCCTGTCTCGAAAATCCAAAGAAAAGCACAAATCTTAACAGTAAGGGCATGCTGCTTCCAAGTCTTTACTCAAAGCACATTGGTACGTATCTGGGAGGGCTGAGGTCACACCGTTTGCACAGACATGCTCCTTGAGTTCTATTGTTAGAGTTATCACACCGTACTGTAATTATTTGCTCAAAGTCTCACCAGCTCGCTAGCCTATGGGGTCTGTGGGCGGAGCTGCCGGGCGGACCACCTCATTCCATCCTGAATATGATTTGTAGCGCAGGAAGTGGCTCGGCCTGGCTGTGGCGGTCACAGAAGGAAACAGAGGAGATCCCCAGGAATGGAAAATCAAGTCAGAAATGGAGATTGGGGTACAAGGTCAGCTTGTAGAAATAAGTGGTTGTTCCTTAGGGGGCTGTGCAGGCTGAAGGGCTAAACTGTGAACCGAAGGGTGTATTGTCTTGAGTGGGCCGCACCACGGTGCTTTAACCCTCTCATGGAATGGAGGCCATGAGCCGTAGATAGCTCTAGACGAACCAGGGACAGGATAGTGACTTTAGCCCATACCCAAAAGCATCTATAAACCCTTCAGATCTTTTTGGTTTATCCGTAGGATACTTTGAAGCACTTAATCCATGTTTTTATTTTTCTGATAGAAGTAAACTCATCCCCAAGTCTTGGTTCCCCAAAGTCACATTCTCTCACAGAGATGTGTTGAAGCTACACGGGGGCAGCCATCCGATAAATGCTGTTATTTGACACACGCTGAAAACAGTTTATCCCGAAACCAGCTTCTGCCCTCACCCCGAGAGTCATGGTCCATCTGTAGCCGGGCATATTTGTTCTTCTGGGATAAGGAAGAAACTGTGGTCTTGGGAACAAAGAGGCCACACTATGACTGTAAAAGCTGGCTTAGGGACAAGAGGATCTACAGCACAAAGCATGCTGCAGAGAATTTGAAATTTGGATAATCTTCCTCAAGTGTTGAAATCAGTCCCTTAGAATTACCAAAAGTCAAGAAACACTTCCTGGCAGAGGTGAGGGAGACGTGCCTTGGAAGCAGATCTCGGGTTGGCGACTATATTGTCCTCTCTCTCAACGCCGGTCAGTGTTTGCCAACAACATGCACTGATTGGTGTGAACCAAAGTCCCTGATGGAGAAGACTGGGACATGTGTCTCTCAACAGAACAAAGAGAAAATCTTAGAAAGGAAGAACCAATCAGAAACTTACCAAACAGAATTGTTTAAAAAAGGGGGGGGGCGGGCGGTGGTGGCGCACGCCTTTAATCCCAGCACTCAGGAGGCAGAGGCAGGTGGATCTCTGTGAGTTCGAGGCCAGCCTGGTCTACAAGAGCTAGTGCCAGGACAGGCTCCAAAGCTCCAGAGATACCCTGTCTCGAAAAACTAAAAATAAAAAAAAAAGTTCTTATAGACTATCCTTTGATAGTGAAAACATGAATGGATTTTTT
>NC_022019.1:30909132-30922565 GCF_000317375.1 Microtus ochrogaster
GCCAGCCTGGTCTACAAGAGCTAGCTCCAGGACAGGAACCAAAAAGCTACAGAGAAACCCTGTCTCGAAAAATCAAAAAAAAAAAAAAAAAAAAAGAGTGGTGGTGGTGTAAGATCTAAAAAACAACTCCAGATATTTCTCTGAAGTGTTTGACAAGATTTACAATGGAATTCAAATGGAAAAAAATTCCCACAAAACTGATCCTACATATGTGGAAAAATATATTTTAAAAATGGAATGAAGGTCTGGGGATGCAGCTCAGTCTGTGGAGCGCTAGCGTAGCATGCCGGAGCCCTGGGATCTACCCGGTCCCCCACAGACACCAACCAGGGTGGTCCACCCACAATCCCATCACTCTAGAGGTAGAGGCTGAGAAACGAGTTCAAGCTCACCCTCAACTACACAGCAAGTCTGAAGTCCTCCTGAGATCCATTAGCCCTGATCCTGTCTCAAAACTTAAAAAACAGAATAAAAGAACCAGTTGTTATATAAACCAAGATCATCATCCCTAAATTCCCTCAGGAAGTTTCAAGATGGCTTGAGTCAGTGAAGAGGCAAAGCTGAGGTTTGCTCCACCCTGTGAGTGCTTGCAATGTTCCTTTCAGGAAGGTCATGTTGCTGAGCTGTGTGGCTTGTGGCGTTTGGGTCATTTTCTCCTCACTGACCATTTGTAAGAGCTGGCGACTCTTGCCTAATCACCGAGGCGGCTGGGACTGACATCCTCCTTCATGACTGAAAAGAGACGGGGGACTCTTGGACGGTGAATGTCCAGTACAGCACAGGGGAAGGAGAGATATGTCTGATGAGGTTCTGTTTCCTATGGGAACAGTCTCCATGGGAAGTGTCCTGAGCTGCTGTCACAGGATGAGTCCGGTAGGATCTGAAGCTAGTTCCTTCCGGGACTTCAGGGGTTCAGGGGGGTCAAAGGTCACGCACCTGCAATCACACACGACTTTGCATCTTAGGGGAGGACAGGAGAATTTGGACAGTGCTGTTTTCGAATGTGGAGTGTGATGGTTTGTCAGTTTTGTTACTGAGAAATCCTTCCCCCATCCCATTACTCCTGATCTAGCCAAATCTCTTCTGATGTGTACTTCACTCCTGGCCCTCTTGATGTGTGCGCACACATGCAGCCTGAAGGTGTGTGTCACCACTCACAACTTCCTGTTTCTGTCGCTGCTACATCAGAAGCCTTGAAGTTTTCTGGAAGCAGACCAACTGCTAATCCCTACTTGTTCTGCCACAGCTGTCCCTTTGTCCCCATCTGTCACCTGACTTCCCAAGGACGTAAGTGTGAGAGAAGAGAAAGGATCACACTACAGAGTACGCTTAACTCCATCCCAGATGGAACAAAAAAAAAGTCCCTGATGCATTCCCTACCTGCTAGTGGTCCAGGCTCCAGGGACTCCTACAGCTACACAGACCACCACAGAAAGCCCATGCTGAGATACAAGGGCGCAGAGATTCCCCCCTACAGGGTCAAGTGGGCAGGATCAATGGGCTAAGGACCTTGGAGAGCTCCTGCCAACTGCTCCCCACAGCTGTGGGGCCTCCACACCAAGCCAAAGCCAAACTCTCCCACACTTCATGCCTGGTCCATGTCAGGAGCAATAGAGAGGGTGGCGGTCTGGAACCCCGTGTCTCTTCACCGTGGGCTCTCCTGAGATTGTCTCTGCATGGATCCGTGTGACCAAAACACACTCTGGGTCCCTTTTATACTGAAATGAACCAGCAGAGCTTTTCCCCAGTCTCGCAGTGTGTATGCTTGTGTGTGTGTGTGTGCATGTGTGCACGTGTGTCTATGGAGCAAAAGTGAGATGCTTTCTCACAGAAGAAAACAGTTCTACAGGAAGAGGGGCAGGCAGACACTAGAACCCCAAGGCCTCTGCAGTTTTACAAACCTCGTTCCTTCTTTTAGGGGTGTGTGGCTGTTTCTCACCTGAGAGGGTTTCTTCTAGCTGTCTGACAGGTGACTTCATTTTTGACGGGCCTATCCTTCCCGCCTGGGGAAGGGCTCTCTATTCGTGTCTGCATTCACTTTGGTGGCCGAGGAGGCATTGCATTCCGCCATCTCGAAGCCTGGTCGCTGGCTACCTCTAAACGGCCCCAGTAGACCAAAGGGATGACGCTCTCGTCTGGCCCTCACTCTTTCTGCAGGTTAGCTGGCGTTTACTGAACTAGCTAGAACAGATGTGGAGGTCGGGGTCCTTTCCCGAACTGCGGCGCGGATACAGATGTGGAGGTCGGGGTCCTTTCCCTTACTGCGGCGCGGATAAGTGATTTGGTCCGTGGGACAGAGGAAATGAGCGGGAAGTTCGGGAAAGCAAAGGCAGAGAGTGGAAGGTGGTCGCGAGTCAGGTGACCCCGTCGTTGACCTGGCTGGGCCTCGCTACCCTCGCTCCCTGTCAGGAAGCAGGAGACGGACCCAAACGCGTCCCTACTTCCTTTGTTAGTTTATAGAAGGAAAGTGTGGGCGGTTAGTAAGCCGTAGTCGGCAGGGCTTGCCCAGCGCCCGTCCGTGAGCTGCCTGTAACGCCGTGTCGTTTCCTCACAGGTACGAGCTGGGAGCCGCTCTCTTCATCGGGTGGGCAGGAGCCTCGCTCTGCATCATTGGCGGTGTCATATTTTGCTTTTCGATATCTGACAACAACAAAACACCCAGGTGAGAGAGAGAGAGGAAAAAGCTGCTAAAAACGTGGTGCTACACCTGTGGTTCCCAACGATGCGACCCTTTAATGCAGTTCTTCATGCTGTGGTGACCCCCCCCCCCGCGACCAGAAAATTACTTAATTGCTACTTCATAACTGTAATTTTGCTAGTTTATGAATTATAATGTAAATAGTTTTGGAGCTAGAAGTTTGCCGAAGGGGCCTCAAAGCACAGGTTGAGAACCACCCAGCTGTATTATTTCTGAATCATTACATATGGGGCAAGTTACACACAATTTGTGACTCTTAGAAATGAGAAGTAACTGTGGGAAAGGGTTAGGGACAGGTATTATTTTTAAAGCTCGCCCTGCTGTGTTCAAAGGCTGCTTCTGTAACTGGGAGGCCAAGCCCGAGTGTAAAGGCCTGCTTTCCATGTCGTCGTCACCATAATTTTCACGTGGGCAGGGATGGATGAAGGCCTCTAGGAAACCTCAGTTTCAGGCAAGTGAGCATTAAAAATAGTTTTGAGAAAGGATATTGGAACAAGTAGCTACCGAGTTGCCTCTGCAGAGTCTCTCCTCACGCAGGCTGTGTGGGCAGAGGAGGGAGGAGAGCTAACCAGAGGTGGCGCGAACGCTTAGTGACCGACAACAGTGGTTTTCACCCTGTTCTCCTTTGCCCTGCTGTAGAGCAGAATCAAGACTGCTGCACACTGCACCCATATCTGCACTCTGTGCGCTGGCACCCAGTTACAGAGCTTCTGACAAGGGGCTGGAGGTTAAAATACACAGACACACACAGACAGAGAGACAGAGACACAGGTCATCCTTGAATTCCCCCAAGAATGCCCCCTTTATTGTGTTCAGGGGCAGATTATATAGAGATAGCCACGCCCCAGCCAAACCCACCTGAAACCACTCTCCTGCCATCAGGAGCTCCTGAAGGTCTTGTGCTCAGAGCAGCTGTAGGCACTCAGATCAGGGGATTACAAGAAATTCAGGATCTGGGGTCTCACTGCTCCCAACAAAGTCAAGTATGCTTTACCTTTCAGAATGAGCTACACGTACAATGGACCCACGTCTGTCACGTCTTCCAGGACCAAGTATCATGGCGGAGAAGGGGATTTTAAAACCACAGGTCCTTCCAAACAGTTTGATAAGAACGCTTATGTCTAAAGGAGCTCCTGACGAGCTGTGTCTTGAAACTGAACTGTGCACGCAATGATCCTTCCGGGGGCCCTCCCGTAATTGCCGCTTCCGCTTGTTTTTTAAAATATGAATTTGAAGACTGTTGATTGGACGGATGTAAATGTTCTGATAGCTATATGCTAATCATTTTCTGTTGTGCCTTTCTATAAGGAAAATAAACAGGTTATTTACAGGATCTGCATATTTTATGCCCATAGAACACATGGACGCTTAGCTCAAAGGCTCAGGAAATGTTGGGGTGACGGTCACTTTGATGTACGCTGAGAGCTTCCCTCGACCCATCCACACGTTAGGCAGAAGAGTGTCGGCAGTGGTGGCTTGTGAACGGGACGGGGGGGACAAGTTGAGACTGTTCCTCATCAGGTGTCCCTGTTAAATAGTCACGTTACCTGCTATGTAGAGCCGCCTTCCAGTTTCTTAGACCTGTCTGACAGGACCGCCATTCACGACAGTGGCTCAAGAAAGGACTACTGAGAGCAAGCTGTCATTGTCCTTTATGTGGATCAGAGACCACAAGGGTTGTCTGACACCCTTAGGTGAGCTGGGCCCTGACTGTGGTTGAATCCAAAGCCAGCTGAAAGTAGTGTGGAGGGTGGGCTGTGCGGTGCCTGCCGTTCTCAGTTCCTGGGTGTCTCCTGAGTCCTGCACAGAGCACTCACGAGGTCACTGAGACACTGGCCAGTTTTCAAGACAGGGATCCCGAGGCTGGCCTGCAAAACCACCTGCCCACAAAGGCAGCCCTCATCACCATCCCTACACAGCTTGAGTGACCCAACTCACTTACACCCCCAGCGCCCTTGGTGGTGGCTCCTCTCCTCCTCCTGCAGTGCAGCGAAGAAAAGTGGAGTATAAAGCAGAAGTCGTGAACCTTTGAATGACGGGACCAGGACGTGAGCTGTTATCAGTTGCAAGAATCCGGCACCTGCGTCAAGGGCTGCAGACCATCCGGGATGAATCAAGAGCGAATGATTGAAAACGAAAAAGAAAAATCACATTGTTTGCAGGAACTCAATGGAAAGGTTTAAAAAATGTTTTGAAAAATAGAATTAAAAAATTTTTAAATGCCATACCTTGTTAATACTTGAAATACTTTTTTTCCTAAGTACCACAGACCAGTGTGGAAACAGTATTGTGATGGCATACTTCTAAAGTGATTGTTGTTCTTCAGCTCAGCTGGTGAAGAAAGCAGACGGATAGGATGCAGGGAGGGTAGAGGAGGAAGGGATGGATGGTATCGGGCAGGGGCCATAAGGTCTGGCTCAGAAGAAAGAATAAATCAAACAGAACGGGGGGAAATGAAACAAAACTAAACAGAGAAGTTAAAGAATTGAGTCTTGCGACCAAAATATACCAAGTTAATTCCTATGCTGGGTTTGGGCAGAGGACCATTACACTTCCCCAGTTCCAGAAATCAAACCACGGCACAGAACCCGGAGCAGGCTCTCTCTAAAGCCGTCTTCATGCTTTCAAAAAGATCACATCTCAAAAGTCTACCCGAATGGAGGCCTAAATCACACCCAGACAGAAGCAAAGCCACGCAGCTCAGGCTGAGCGTGGTCACACACACACACACACACACCACACACACAAACACACACACACACACACCACACACAAACACACACCTCTAATCTCAGCACTTGGGTGGTAGAGGCGGCTTGGATCTCTGAGTTCAAGGTCAGGCTGGTCTAGGGCAGGTTGAGTTCCAAGTCAGCTATGGCTGCCTAGTTCAGACATTCTTAAAAAACAGAATAAATAAATAAATAACCGTGTGCTTCGATAAAAATCTGTTGCAGAAGTGAGTGGGGAGCAGGCTGCTCATCTCTACCCACATCACAGTCTGACACTTAGTAAGCTTTTGGATGTCTACAAAAAAAGCGAGCCGATGGTGGCCCCTGTAGGAGGGTGGAAGGGTGGATGGCAGCCACGGTAGCCGCGGAGATTTATTCCAAGGTCAGGGTGTCAGAAGCCGTGGCTTTGTGTGAGCCCCTTCATAAACTCAGCCGAAAAGCCATCCCCAATAAGCAGCCACAGTCACAGGGTGTCATGGAGGACTTTACTGGCACTGTTGATGGATGACAGAAGACCCCAAATCAACAAGCTATTAAAATGTTACCTTTTTTTTTCTGAGATAGAGTCCTAATGGTACCACAAAGTATAAAAACTATTTTTTTAAAAAAAGAAAAAAAATTAAAAAAGAAAAGCAAGCAAACAGTTTATATATAAATTTTCCGATCAATGCCGAGACCATTGTTCAAGAATATAAATTAGTTCTGAGGTATTTTATAATGGGCTGGGTACTGAAGAACACAGAAAATACACACATGTGTGACTCAGGAACGGCTCGTCTCTTTCTAATGATCATCTCATGAAAATCAGTTGCACACTATTCATAAAGTATCCGAGATAAAGATTACACTGCAGAAAATAACTGGTCAGTAACAACATGCTAAAAGGGCCTCAGAGCTCCGTGGGATCAAAGGTACTTCAGGGAAATGTATTTAGCATGGGCCTAGCTAATTGTTACCATTCTAGACATACTGTATACGGAAAACAACCAGTTTAACACGTAGGGCGTCACTGGTATCACTAATTCAGTTTTGAAGAGACTTAACAGAATTTTGTAACATAAAAGCTACTGACGTGACAGAACAGACATATTTTAAAAAGCTACAATAATTCAAACCAAAGCCTACTATCAGTCAAAAAAAAAAAACAACTTAAAAGTTAATTAAAAAAAAATACATTTAACACTAGAGTACCGTACTGGAAAACACATTTTATGATTTAAAGAACATCTTGCTTCCACACAGCCGACAGTTTTCAATTCTGTGGTACGCGTTGTCAAAGACGCCCTTGCTCTGAATGAGCTTCCTTGTACGGTGGAATGCTGAGGAACGCTGGAATCCTATTGGCTGTCGGCCGATGCTGGCTAAGGAGCGGTTCTCTGACTGGAGTAGTAGCTACACATCCATGATATCACTCCAGTCAGTCACAGTCACTAGGCTGCTTTTCAGGGTGCTCGATTCGTTGTCTTGAAGTCCTGGAGAGGGAGCAGGAGGGAGGGACGGGACCTGTGGTTAAACCGGGATATTCAGATCCCTGACTTCAGTCTTTGCTCACCCAGTGTCTGAATCTCTTCACCTTGCCCCAAGTCCCTACAGGCTTTCGGGGAGGTTGCTAGCACGCCCACCCCCAAGTTGGCCACATTTCTAGATCTCCTCACAGGATACGGTAGCCTGTGACCATCCATTCTGAAGCCCATGAGCTCCTGGGTAGCTGGGCCTGTGTCCTGCTTCTCTTTCCCTGGATACTGAGTTCTCGGCGTGTCTGTGCTGTGTTATTAACTACAAGCAAATAGAAACCGGGCAGGAAAGGAACGTGCAATCCTTCATGTCAATGTAAATCTCTAATATTTAGAGGTAAGTGTTAAACAGATTTTGCTGGGGCAAAAGAACTTAAATTTGAGTTAATTACAGTCATGATGTTGAGCCGCGGGAGCAGCACGCTGTGGAGACCTCCACTCTGATTTGATTCTGGAATGTTCTCTGAGAAACGCGGGGTCCTGGCACGGAAGCATGCTCCCAGTTCCTCATAAGGCAGTGTCTCTCAAGCAGTCTTTTGGATTTTATGAGTCCTTAGCAGAGATAACGTCACAACGGCTCTGCTGCAGACACGTTATCATGTGACACTGTGGCAGTTAGTGCACAGCTGACATACTCGAGAGAGAAAAGGGACAAGACAACCTGCTGCAGACAGGAGACAGGGCTGTGGGAACTCTCCGCGCAGGCAGGAAGCTGCGGACAGGGGCACCAAGAGGTGTCGAGGATGGTAGTAAAGACGCCCCTTCCTAACAGGACACCAGTAGCTAATATCTGAAGTCGTCAAATCAAGAGGCAGGTTTGAGTGCGTTACTGAGAGACACGGGAATGGCTCACCGGATATTAAAGATGGTGAGGAATATCATGGAGGACCCTTCTGCTCATCTTACCTTTTATAACACACAAGGATTATTGTGATTTTATATGTATACAACTTGGCATGGTGGTATAACTGGCGTGGAAGACGTGCGTGTATCTTAAAGAGATACTGTGCCATTCAACACGCTATCAGGCTGTTGAAACAATGGACTTCAAAGAAATGAGAACTCCCCCCAGGAGTCTCATGGTGGGAGAAGGAAAAGGCCCTACCCAAAATGAGATGGGATACAGTTCTAACAATAAGTCAGATCGTTTCCCAGGTTAAGACTAAATCCCAGGCAATGGTTGGGTCAGTGGTGGGAGGGATGTTCTTGGCCTCTAAACTTTGACTTGGGGGTGGTCACTGGACAGCTCTGTCCCTCATCCTAATGCAGTGACACTAAACAAACCTACTTTGTAACCCGCGGTCAGTTTGGGTCTTTTAACTGGCTTGCTGGGGACGGGTGGCTGGGTCTGACTTGGTACACAACCCCAGATTTGATCAAGTAGCACACCTGCAATGCTGGTACTCCAGATGTGGCGTGGGAAGACTGAAAGCTCAGGGCCAGCCCTGGGCTATACTGTGACGCAGGTGAAATCTCGTCTCAACAAGTCAAACAAGCAAAGTAAACAAGATGTGTATATGTATGCACACACACACTCACACACATACACACTCACACACGTGGGTGCTCACATTTATTGTCTTTGAATTTAGAAACCAGGTCTGCTGAGAGTTACATCTAGGCTCTCTGGTGGACAGGAAGCATTCCAAATTACAATGTCAAAGTCATTTGTGATCCATCCCACTGACTACAGCACAGGAAAAAAAAATCACCTTAAAAGAAAACCAAGGAAAGGACTTAGTAGGAGATACAGGAGTCCTGGAAGACTGGAGAAAGCATCTTCTCATCCTTGTGTAAGCTCAGAGAGGATAATTTCTAGGGGCATCTGCACAAAGAGAGTATCTGCGTGGACATGGTGAAAAATAACACTACAATGTTTACTGAAACATTACAGAAGAAATTAAAATGATTTGTACGTTTGTGAAGTAAGTTATCAATGTTCAGATATACCTTGTAATAATAAAAAAAAAACAACATCAAGATCTTGGTTCTAACAACTGTGCCATTTGGTTTGGTCTGGTTTGGTTTTGGTTTTGGCTAAGTGGCTCTACCACTGAGCTATGATCCTAGCCCCCAGCAGTGTGTCTGTCTGAGCGTAGAAAGTGTGCACCTAGCCCGCAGATATGTATAAAGTTGAAACACTCTGGGACCAAAGGCTTAGCTTGATTGCTACAGTGCTTGCAGATCAGTCCTGAGGACTTGAATTTGATCTCCAGATCTCACATTTTAAAAAGGTCGCTGTTTCCCCGGCATTGAGGGAGCAGAAACCGCGACAGACTTGGGACTCTCAGGCCAGCCAGCCAGACTAGCTTCCACATGTACATGAATGTGCACCCACACACGTGCACACACATACACACACACATACACACTCCAGAAACACGGCCCATCCATAAATGGGAGTGAGGACTGCTAACCTTCTTCCTTGAATTCCCGAGGGTTCACTGGGCCCCAGGCCCTTGGCACTTGAGCGGAATTTAGATCTCTCTTCACAGGTGGGGGTTCCCTCTGTTCTAGCTTTTTCTCCAAGGATTTCTCTTCCTCTAGGGATGATATGTCCCAGGCACCATCATCTCGATCTGTGCACTGAAAGAAACACAGAGAATAAACAGGGTTTCTCTGTAGCTTTGGAGCCTGTCCTGGAACTCGCTCTTGTAGACCAGGCTGGCCTCAAACTCTCAGAGATCGGCTTGTCTCTGCCTCCCCGAGTGATGGGACTGAAGGCAGGCGCCGCCACCACCCGGCTATAACTTGCATTTCTTAAAGAAACAGTGTCTCTCGTTCGTTTTGTGGTTTAGGTCGAGCAGCCGACACTGAACGAGAAGGTGGGGATGGCACAGGAGCCCAAATGGAGGCACCTTTCAGAGCTGCAAAGTGAATCTGAAAACCCACATCGTGAAATTTACAGAAATCACTTCTCTTTTCCTTGCTATAGATTTTTTTAGCAACTGTGAATTTAGAAAATTCTAGACTACAAAGATGGTAGCGGGAGGAAACTCTAGTCAGGGTGATTTATGTCACCCAGGAGTCCTGTAGAATGAGACCCCAGCTAGAAGGAATACATTTCCGGCAAGTCTTTTTCGAGGAGAGCCATGCCATCTTGAATGATGCAGCATTTTGACAATTTTATTTTTTGGTTTGTGTTAACACACAAAAACAATAACTAATGAAGAATGTTCAACAGATTGTTTTGGGTCCCATGGATGAACGGGAGTGGGGGGTGGGGGCCTGGCTACAGAACTGGAGAGGATGACCGTACGGGAAGACCCAGTCTACACAACCAGCTAGCCAGAATGGCAACAGCCGAGCTCCCTTACACACACTCTGGGCGTTAGAACTGCTCCAGAACCTTCCAGGCCTCTCCGATGATTCGGACTCCGAGGTTGGACAAATTCTTAAAAGTTCCTATTTTACTTCCAGGCATCAGAAAAATCCCTGGAGTAGATGCGGAGGCTCCAGATTCTAGCTCATCCCACTGCTGTGGTCAAAACATCTAACGGCTGCAGGTGACAAACTGCACATACGATGGGGCTGTGAGCATCTGTGCACTGAGACAGGCAAATATCATTGCATTGTAGGCTGAACAGCCCTACAGAGAACTGAAATGACTGGGCCAGAAGTATTTCAAAATAGACAGGGAGCTGGGCTTGGGATTACTTTCAGACATCTTATTGGGTGTGAGTATCTCCAATCTGAAAACTCCAAATTCAGTGTGATTCAAAACCAGAAACTTTCTTGTGTGCATTTTGAACTCTTGTGTGCATACTTGAGGCCAGACCTAGACTCTGTAAGCTGCTTCTCAAACCCTGAGAATGTCTGAGATGACGCCAGTGTTTGTGAAGGTCAGCGGTTTGGGACACTACAGATTTCAGATTGCTCGATCTGTACATACCTGCTGTCAGACAGGAGATTTCCTATGGGATGGTGAAAAAGTGCAACACTAAGACCAAATCAGGACGAAGCATCAGCCTTCACTATATTAACTCATCACAACCGACTCTGATTCCATTATAAAATATATTTACTAATTAATTCATCCGAAGATGAACTAGTTAGCAAGTGGTTTCACCTTTAATTCTTGCAAGTCTTCCTTTTTGATAAGTGTCTCAGCAATATTCATTCCAGTAACTGGTTTATTCCCACTTCCTTGGTGTAAAACCATGCTCTCAACATTCTCAGTCTGTATCTTAACAGAGGTTCCTATAGGAGCAACAGAACACAGTCAAGAGAAGATTTCCACAGACGGTATCACCATCAGTTCCAAAAGCCCGCAGTCGGCTCTGAAGGAGTCTTAGCGTTACATACGACGACTCATCATTCAAATAAAACTAACTGAGGCATTTTGGGTTTGGAAAGAAGATGGGGTTGGAGAGATGACAGATGGCTCGGGGTCAATAACACCGCTGTTCCTACAGATAAGAGGTTGAGTTCCCAGGACCCAGATCGTGACGCTCATAACCACCTGTAACTCCAATTCCAGGGGATCTGATGCTCTCTTGTGGCCTCACACAAGCGTGCACACACGTATACACACATACATACACATAAAATTTAAAAAAAATTAAAACGAAATACTTATAATTCCCTTAAGAGAAGAAATCCTATGCCCAGGCATGAAGCTACAAAGTTTTCACTCAAAACAACAGTGGGTTGTCTCATTCAAATAAATATATGATATTTAATGGGTATGTAGAAAATAGGGTGTTATTTTTAAATGCACTCATTATATTTTCCAAATTATATAACTATGTAGTATATTCAAATTATATTTAATATAGCTAAGCCAGATATATTTAAAATCTGCAATTATAAAAGATATTGAAACAGTCTATGTTAAGAAGACCATTACTGGTTCTGCCTCCTTTAGGAAGTGGTCAGGAATCTCACATAGGAGGCTAGTCTTTCCTTAAATCACCCTGTCGAAAGCACAGCCCATTAGGACAGCCATTCTCAGTCAGCCAAGGTTAACGGGTTGAATTCTGTCCCTTGGGATTTCCATGCTGAGGCACTCAGCTTAGAATGTCATCTTCGTTGGAAGTGAAGAGGTCGTTAAGTTAGAGTGAGGTCGAGAGTGGTCCCACGGGGCCAGGCCGGGCAGATGGCTTAGGCAGTAAAATGCCTGCACAAAGCATGGGGATCTGAGTTCCATCCCAGCACCCGCAAAAAATCCAGGTATGCTGGCACGTGTGTGTGATCACAGTGCTGGGGGAGGTGGAGATAAGAACATTCCTAGAGCTCGACAGCCTGCTGGCCTTGCCAAATCAGGGAGCTCTGGGTTATGTGACAGACACTGTCTCAAAAAAAGAAAATAAAGATGCCCAACACTGACCTCTGTCCTTCATATGTGTATACATGTGTATACGTGCAACCACACACATGCACATATGCACATACATACATGCACCACACGCATGTACATGCACTACACACACATACATGTACCACACACGTGCATACACTGTACACACATACATGTACCACACACATGTGCATACACTGTACACACGCATGTACACGCACCACACACACACACACACACACACATACATGCACCACACACACAATTTAAAGAGTGATCCATCATCTATGTGAACAGTCCTTATTAAAACTGGAAACCAGGAGGCAGACGGTGGTGGTGCACACCTTTAATCCCAGTATTCAGGAGGCAGAGGCAGGCAGAGCTCTGTGAGTTCGAGACCAGCCTGGTCAACAAGAGCTAAAGTTCCAGGACAGGCTCCAAAGCTACAGAGAAACCCAAATCAAAAAAAACAAAGCAAAACAAAAACCTAGGAACCAGGACTGAGAGGAACTCATAGTGGAAGATGATACAAAGTTAGACAGGGAGAACAGAGCCTCCCCAGAGAAACAGAGCACACCTTCCCTGCGGCTCTCTTGCCAACACCTTGAGTTTACTCGTCCAGCCTACAGGATACGGACACAGCAGATTTCTCGTGTTGAAGTCACTCAGCTTGGGGCACTTAATTCAATCGGCTGTAGGAGGGCCACATACTCAGGTGTCCTCAACTGGCTCTCCCCTGTCTACTTGAAGATGGGTGGCTGTCTAGCGCTGCCCTGTGACGAGTCCCATAGCCCTCATACACAGCTCCAGCTCAGATGCCCAGGGCGTGGTGCCCCTGGGCAGGGACCATGTCCTAAGTACACTTGAGAGGGGGTTTTTAGAGATCAAGGCTCACCTGTGGGCTTCGGGGAAACATCTGAGTCCTCCATCTCGCTTCCCTCCGTCCAGTCGGTGTCACTTTTGACAGAATTCTTCCCGAAGTTGCTCAGATTACTCTTAGACGGCTGGAGGGTAAATAAGTCTGGAGATATGTATGCCGGGATGAAGTCCTCTTCATCCAGCTCCTCCTCCGAGCTGAAGGGCGGCGTCCTGTGTAAGTCAGAACCAAAATGGGGGTACAGGGGTGCCGTCAGAGCAAAAACAGGGGCATAGGGTGCCATCAGAACCAAAATGGGGGTACAGGGGTGCCGTCA
>NC_022019.1:30922665-30933798 GCF_000317375.1 Microtus ochrogaster
AGGGGCATAGGGTGCCATCAGAACCAAAATGGGGGTACAGGGGTGCCGTCAGAGCAAAAACAGGGGCATAGGGTGCCATCAGAACCAAAATGGGGTTACAGGGGCGCTGTCAGAGCAAAAACAGGGGTATAGGGTGCCATTAGAACCAAAATGAGGTTCAGGGGCGCTGTCAGGGCAAAAACAGGGGCATAGGGTGCTATCAGAACCAAAATGGGGGCACAGGAGTGCTGTCAGCAAAAACAGGGGCATGGGGTGCCATCAGAACCAAAATGGGGTTACAGGGGTGCTGTCATAACCAACATGGGGTGTTGATTCCTCATTTCAGAATTTACCACCAGGTGTGCCTTTTTATCTTTTTATAAATCAGGTCTTTTAATCAGCATACAATTGGCTTTATTCTGAATTTTCATAAATATTTTGTTTTTGTTTCTCTTTCTCTCCTCCTCTCCCCCCAATCTCTTGCTCTTTCTCCCAGAGAAGAGACTTTATAGTATCGACATCTCCAGACAGAGGCAAGAGGATGACATTCAACAAGAGAAAATGAGTGTCATCCAGAACTGATTAATAACAGAAACATATCGGTAATTTATTGAGTGCCCACAAGTGCCAAGATCCTTTCATATGTTCTCATTTAATCTGCAAAATGATGCTAAGCCCGGTACGGTAGCCCATGCTGTAATCCCAGTAATTAGGCTGGGGCAGGAGCATATCTGTGACTTCAAAGCCAGCGTAGTCAGAGAGAGAGGTCCAGTCCAGCCAGAGCGACATAGTAAGATCTCGTCTACAAAACAAACCAGCACCAGAAAAAAAAAAAAAGTATTCTGGAAACAAAAAAGTGTCACATATTACAGAACATTTAAAAAATTAGATTCAAAAAGAGCACTTGATGAATATCAGCTGCTGAGTGATCGGGCAAAGATTCTTATCATCTCAGGGGCCCCAGCGGGAGGCAGGCTGGAGTCATCATTGCCATTACAGGGAGCCAGAATGCAGAAATGGCCCCTGACCCCTATGTGATCATGGATCCAGCCACCAAAACGCCGTCTGTTCTATTTAAATGCGCCTGTTGAAAATTACACTGGGGAGGGCTGTGTAGATGTGTAGAATGACTCAGAGGTGGTCCCTTTTCTTCGTGGAGGCCATGACGTGGTGAACTGAGTGACAGGGTGGCGGAAGATGGCATGTCACAAATAACAGACCGTGAAGGGCTAGGACAGCAATGCTGATGAACAACCACCGTGGCTTCACTTAATCGCAGTGAACCTCCACTTTATCATCAGAGGAATGCTCAGAAACTTTATAGCCATCCCCGACACCCCCAGAACCTTGCCCAGTACTCACTTGGTAGATGAAAACTTTCTGAGAAAATGATTTTCTTTGGTACTTTTCTTAAATCTAAAATAAAAATTAGAGGAAGACAAAAAAAATTTCTAAAGCATGTAAATAAATAATATTGCCAACACATACGTCTGTGGAAACCACAAAAGTCTGTTACCGACCCGAGACTACACAGGAGCTGTGGATGGGATTCACAGCTACGGACTCACGTTTGTAACCCCACAGACCTGGAGTGCGGTGACCTCTGGAGGCGGGGCTTTGGAAACTACTGGAATAAACGGAGTCAAAGGGTTGGGTCCCCATAATGGGATTACTATCTGTAAGCTCCCTAAGCTCAAATGTTTGAGTACTTGGTCCCCACTGGACCTGTTTGGGAAGATTAGGAGGCGTGGCCTTCCTGGAGGAAGTATGTCACTTTGACACCCTGATTCTGAACTTCCAGCCTCCAAAATAAATTTCTCTTGTTTCAGGGACCCAGTCCAAGATGTATTATTATTGCAACTTCAGTTGGATAAGACAAACAATCATATAGATATAGATATAGATATAGTTAAAAATACTCACTTTGGGACAGCCACCTTATCAGTAAACACGGCCCTCTGTCTGATCAATGGTCTGCCTTGCGGGGGAACCTGGGAGGCTTTGAGGACGTCTTCAGCTGACAAAGTGGTCATGAGAGGGACACTGTATCTCTCTGGAAGAGAAGCATCATTCATGAGTCTCCATCGCCTCTGTGGTGAAAATCCAGAGTAAATAACATGATGCTATCCACGGTGTCACTGGAGAGAACAAGCCTGCTTCTCGGGTTGGGATCCAGACTCAGAGCTTCATTATTATTGTTTGTTTGTTCTTGGATTTTTTTTTTCTTTTTCTGGGCGAATCTTTGTAACCCTGTTTGGACTCGAATATGCTATATAACTAAGAAGGACTCTAAAGTCCTGGTCCACCTGCCCTTACCTTCTGAGTGTTAGGATTATAGGAAAATTATCCACCCCAAAGAAGGAGTCAGAGCTTCTTTCAAGATAAAAGTATAACCCAAGACCCAGCATTTTAAGTACAGACAGTAAGAAGTCGTTAGTGCCAAAGTGTGCAAACATTTAAAATTATAAAAAGGTCGTTGGAATTTAGCCCCCATTTGTAGTGCCAGGTGGCAGCAGCAGGCTTACCTGAAGATAGTGACACCTTCTCCTCGATTTTACAGGTCAGCTGATGCTCGAGGGATTCTCGAATTTGCTGAATGTCGGGAATTTGTTTTGCTAGATCTTGTCTGGCTCCCTGCATGGCTTTCAGTGATTTGGTCAAGATCTCGCAGGGAATGCCATGTATATCCTGAAGGAATAAGATGTCGTGTCAATCTCCTATCCTTATCCTTAGGTGTTTTTCATTTGTAGACATGTGTCGGCATTAACTCTGTTCTTCTGGGGCCCAGGGTCATTTAAGGTAGGGGATGAGGATGCTCCAGCATAGAACAAACCCTCTGGTTCCAAAAGGACCTTGCAGTACAGCTGTGCCTGTTTATGACTGGTTCGCCAGCAGTGCAATGTTGTGTCATCAGTGGCAAACAAGCAAGACTAGAAGAATTACGAGAGAGAGCCCGCCAGAGGCCCTGGCCTCCAGGGGAGGGTGGAGCGGGAGGCTGAGCTGTGCTCCTACGAGGGTGGAAACGGACAAATGGAAATAAGAGGCAGTTTCCAGATGGCCGGGCACTGGGGATACCTTGGGAGGAAGACAGGACTTTAGGATAGAGATAGCCTGGAAGGCTCAGCAGTCATCCCCACAGGGACGGGAAAGCCATCAGAGTTGACTTTCCATCAAGAACTGGAGTAATCAAAGGCGTGACCAAGGAACTCTGGGTCTGATGGGAATCTAGTCGGAAAAGGGCACTTAGACATTAGTTACTTAACGTTAGTGTTTCACACATGAGCTTAACTCCCATCTTCACTGACTTCTCCCAGACGTTCCCCTTTCTTCTGAGTTCCCCACCCCAGCAGTGGCCTCGCTACCTCACGTGGTTGCCCAGGAGAGACATTTCTGTCATAAGTGCCACGTCCAGGTTTCCTGTCCCCTGTCATTCACCTGATCTGCCCAACTTCTGTCTATCGCTCCAGAGGGTCAAAGACTTCCCATACTTCTGTGACCCAGCTTAATGTCCGCCTTCCTACACCCTAGTGGGTGGAAGGATCTAATGTTATAGAGCTATCCGCCTTCCTATAATTAGTACACAGCATTTCCAACAGCTTCCCGCAGGATTCCAGGGAGGTTTTTTATAAAGTTCAACAGAAAACAAGAACCGGAAAAATTACCAAAATGTTTCAAGCAGCAAGACTAGGGAAAGCATGCCCATGGGAGACAAAAAAAAAAAAATACATGGCTGGTCTAAGTCAGTCTGTGCGGTATGCACAAATGAATAAAGAATGAATATGGCTGGGCAGTGGTGGTGCAAACCGTTAACCCAGCACTCGGGAGGCAGAAGCAGGCAGATCTCTGAGTTTGAGGCCAGCCTGGTCTACAGAATGAGTTCCAGGACAGCCAGGGCTACACAGAGAACCCTGTCTTGAAATAACTATCTATCTATCTATCTATCTATCTATCTATCTATCTATCTATCTATCTATCTATCTATCTAACAAATATGGCAAAGTAACTGAAGGTCCAAAGCAGACGCAAATGCACACATGGAGTTTCTACATAATAAAAGAATTATTTCAGATGAACAGGAAATGATATCAGGACAGCTGCTTCAAGTGGAAATAAAGCTAAACTCTTCTGTTCTGAAAACACTCCCCACAACCCCCAAACCAGGAAACAAACAAACATGTCTCCAAACACTAGGAGAAAAACCATAAAGCTCTGATTAAATTAAATCTCCCAAAACCCATAGAGACAGCCAACACGAAAACCTAGACTCAAGAGTGTCTGCATAGGACTGAGGACACTGCATGAACGTCTCTGATTCCCACTGCCCAGTGTGGCTAAAAGCCCACAGAGTCTGAGAAATCAGAGACTTGGTTAAAGACACAGAGCAACTGAACCCTTCTGCCCCTTTAGGGTGAGTGTGGACTGGAACACTTAAGGAAATGATTCGGGAGCAGCTGTGAGGGTAAACATGTCTGTCACTTGACCCAGCAATGTCATTCCTAGACAAACCTCCAGGAAAAGGACACTTACTTTGATGTTCTATGCTCACACCAGAGCACATGCTCACAACTTAGTAGCCAGAAGAGTCGACAAGGGAACCTGGCATTTCCATTTTCATGAAGAGAGATAAAACTGCACAGTGTTCAACTCAGGGCTGCAGTGAGGTAACTAAGAACAGACCCCTGGTGCGTGAAACAGACACGGACCACACGGACTAGAGCATCATCAAGGGCAAGATGCAGGAGACTGCACAGATGTGCTTCCACATCTGTGAGGCCCAAGAACAAGTAGACTCAGTCACAACAGCTGGTACGTCTTGTTGGAGAGCAGCTGGTGACAGAGGCAAGGAGGAGAGGTAAGGGGACCTTCTAGGGTACTAGAAATGCCCAACGTTATCTGAGTGGTGGTTACTATTCTCTCAAGCAAACCCACCCCAACGTGGAGATACACAATGTCTCCATATGTTTACTCAAATACATGTATATACATGTACATGTATGAGCATATGGTTCTATACAAACATATGTATACATATGCAGCTATATCCACACATATGTCTACACACAAATAGCTGAGACATACAGCTACATACACATGTATTGATACATATCCACACACTACACCTATCATGTATAAGCATTCATTTGGGTGTAATATACATTCATGCTTACACATACATGTTCACATGTGTATGTTCACATGCATTTGTGTCTGATACATATATACATTCATATATATATATAGTTATGCAAGCTCTTATGTATTTACCTGCATACAAATAAATTCATCAAATTGTTAGGATTTATACACTTTGTGTGTTCTAACAAATAATTTTAAAAGCACAAAGGGTTTACATGTAAGGTGTGGGACTGAGATTATTCAATCTGGTTTCAAGATGGAACCTAATTCAGCTGCCTGTTCATTCATCGTTTACTAAGTTCTGGTTTCACAATGAGCAGTGGTTTGAGGTGACATCAGGATGCATTATTCGGGATATATAATGCACCCTGAGCACCCACACAGGTTCAGGCTCAGGCTCCGGCATTACTAGCTAGTCAAGTCACCTCATCTTTACACAAAACAAGTAACACCACCTTTTAGTCCGAGTTTCATTCCCCTGTTTGTAAATGAGTTTGTATTTGTTAAGGCCTTAGAAACGCCCCAGGTAGCATATGCCATCCGGGGCTCTGCTAACCTGGGTCTTAGCATGCAGTCTAGAGTTAAGACGCCTTCTTCTCTTCCCTCCTGTCCTGACTGGGGAAATGCTCAGAACATGAACTAACGTACTGCGTTAATCCCGAGGCTCTTCAGCTTCTTCCCCAGCTCCTTCTCCAAGTTTGTCCTCAGCCCCTTTGAGGAGTGGTTGCCCTTCCAAGTTTTCCTTAAATGTGTCTTCTTACTTGATTTCTGGTCATTTTCTCGTCCTGAATCAAAGTATCAGTAAAAAGTACGTGTAAAGAGAATTATACAAATTTATTCTAAGTGGGAAATGACAGCATACAACTTTAAGTTAGAAAGTAAACATCTGTAAAGATTTTAAGGTTTTGGATATTTTATAAGCATAAGGATCTTAATGTTTAAAACTGTCTGCTTCAGGACTTAGTGACTTCTAAGACTACTGATTGTTTATCGAAATTATAACTAATCAACCTAAGAAATAGTTATATATTTTTTAATGTTTAATCAATGGGAATATTTCCCCAAAAGTTCATTTCTAAGCCTAGTTAGAATTTATCTTATGAAGATAAAATGTCTAATTTATTTAAATTTTATTTAAGTTTTAAGAAGATAAATTTAGTACATGCTAAGTACACATAAAACTTATGATTATTCTTCCCTTCAAAGTCTTTACCAAAACTGCAAAGAGGTTAACAATCTATAATTAAAACAAAACGAGACAAAAAAGCCAAACAGTGAAAAAACAAATCAATAAAACCTGGGTCATACTCCTTTCACTTTCCATCCCCAACTTCACCTTTTTCCTTCCCCTTCATGGTACTGGAGTGGAGCCGTAACGGCAGCCTCGGCTCACCCTGGCCTACTTTTACTGCATACTTTAAAAAAAAAAAATGTCTAGTTCAAGAGAGCTTGGAATAGCATGTTTCACAGTGAAGGTCAGTCTGCCCAAGGTAGTTTAGGACCCGACTCAAGAGTCCCAAGAGCTGGCAGACTGTCCAAAGCCAGATTTGAAACAAGTCTGGCAGATAGCCTATCATTCTGGGATCCCATATCCAGGCAGGTTCACTTCATTCCAAAGGACTGGACAAGTGTGGTAAACCAGCAAGCTATGTATCCCCCTTTCTGACTGGCTGCAGGGAACCCCTCCCCAACCATTCTCTGGCCTTTCAGCAGCTGCCACCTGGATTGCGGGAGATTATTAAACAAAATGCCATTGCCTAACATGTTCTCCAGATAGCTGCATGATCCCAATACTAAATCATATTCTGTTAAATCAATAGTTGTGTGTGTGTGGGGGGGGGGGGTTCATTTGTTTGATTTGAGACAGGGTTGCACTCTAGCCCATTCTGGCCTCAGAGTCACAGTGATGAAATGTTAGGATTGCAAGCATGAGCCAAAGTGTTCATCTATTAATTAAACTGTACTAAAACCAAAACTAGCCAAATTAGTTTGCATATTAAATAGGAAAAAATCCTTCATGAAGATATAGTTTTAATACTTTGCTATTCTGGCTTGTTCAGCTGGAAATATCAGAACATATTTGATTATGTCATTAAAAGTCAGAGGTCATCTTAATTTTAATCTCATACTCTCTGCATCCATGAAGTTGAGTGACTGCTAACGCTTCAGCAAATTCTGCAACCACGCACATACACACAGAGATAAAAGCAAAACCTCTCAGAAGAAAACAAAAATCCAACCACTTAACCAAACGACAACAACAAAAAAATCTGTCCTAAGAGCTGGTATCAGTTAATCAAAACACATATTCTACATCACTGGCTATGCGGTGATGGCCCTCAAAGTCATGTTGAACTAGTAAATAAAAAGTGAGGGGCAACTTGGAAAGACAAATGAAAATAAACCCACTAAAAATGTGTTCTTTAAAAATGTCAACACCAGGACTTGAAAATATATGTCATGTAGACATTATGAACAGGGCTGGTTTAGTCAATTTCCAATTTGTAGCTTTGTTAAAATAAGAAAGAAATGGCGAATCCTATTACACAGGAGTTATAACAACTATTAAAATTTTACATTCCATGGCTAAAGAGATGGCTCAGTAGTTATGAGCGTGCATCGCTCTTCCGAGGGCTCTGAGTTCAGCTCCCAGCACCCATGTCATGCTCCCTCGAAGGGAATCCAGGGCCTTCTTCCGGCCTCTGCAAACCCTGCGCTAACATACACATAACCACCAAAGTTTGTCGACTGAAGTACATGTTTTTAACCTCCCTTCCTGACAGAAATGGTTAATAATGGAGCCCTCACGTTTACTACCAACTAGCTTCCCCCTCAGCAGTGATACTTGGGGCTGGAGTGTTGGCTCAGCGGTTAAGAGTGCTGGCTGCTCAGCTAGAGGAACCAGCTCACAGTTGTCTGTAACTCCAGTTCCTGGGGATGCAACAGCCTCACACTGACATACATGCAGGCAAAACACCAATGCACGTAACACATAAAAATCAATTAAAAAGCAATGTTTAGAAATGCCAGATGAAATACGTTAGCAATAACCATTTACCAGTTCCACTATGACAGCTCCCACACCCCACCACGGGGTATTATTATTCTCTATTTTATACCCAGTGCTTGGATCCTGTATTCTTTTTTGACACAGAGAATAATTTGGTGGCGGGACCTATGGCTCTCAGGTAGAACCCTTGCCGAGCGTGCGCAAGGTCCTGAGTTCGATCCCCAGCACTGGAAAACACGGTGATTTGGAAACGGACACTTTACTCATTCATTTGAGACTAACGCTGAGAAACCACTCTGACACAAATAGTCTCACACTATCTAGTGCACAGTACGTGTGCCACTTTGCCGTCTGGTCAGAATATCTGTACCAAAATAAAGGATTTTTGTTTTGAAGTTTCCTGATGTAGCAACTTTCTTATTAACTTACCTGCAGAAAAACAACAAAGCGGGGGATACAGGAGCATTAGGGGACAAGATAACCAGGTGCTGTGTGTCCTATCAGCCAAAACTGCAGTCCAAAGCTAAAAGCCTCTCCTGTTTTCTGTATGGCATGACATGCAGCATCAACTTGGACTTTCAGGGTCCAGAACAGAGTAAATATGTAATGCTGGTACTGTTACCTTTTTCCTCCTCTGACGAAAGCTCTTCTATGGGTTCCAGTATGTGCGACGGAAATGCCTGCTCTGCTCACGAGGAGAGAAAGGAGTAACATAAATATGTTTCTTTCCTTAAATATATAGATTTGTTTGTTTGCATATAAATGTTTATATACATATATATGTATGTACAAACTACTGTACATATTCATGTCCATAGATATATTTTGTGAGACTAGCAAAGACCTACTAGGATAATACTGAGGGAGTCACTTTTGATTTCATTATTTATTTATTAAAGATAGGGTCTTATGTAGTTAAGGCTAGCATTGAACTCTCTATGTAGCAAACTGGCTTACAGGATTTAAGGTTCACCCATCTGCAGCTCAGACTACAGAGGGAACTTTTCCACTTGACACTTTCATCTTGGTGGTGAAAGCCATTTCATCCTGTCTTAGCCTCCAGGTTGGTGTTGTGTAAGTTTCCTGCAAGATTGAAACATCCTATCCTGCAGGAAGCTCCTTAAGCCAGAGAGGTAAACAACTAAAATAGCTCCAGGAAGTCCCTGAAGCTGAGCAGACTCACTGGCCTCCCTCCACCAGGAAGTCCCTGAAGCTGAGCAGACTCACTGGCCTCCTCCCTATCAGAGTAAGCAACCAAAGCTAAGAGTCCTTCTGAGACAGAGCTAAGCAAAGACGACTGACTCTGAGACCAGAAGCGGACACCAGCAGAGCGTCCCAGAAGTGTAGAGCAGAGTCACTTGGAAAGGACACTCTAACCTGATGAGCCGCCTGCAGACCGTGTCATGTGCTCCAGGTCCCCAGCTTTGTGACCTGGCACCCATGCTAGGGTGGCCAGTGGTGATGCAGCTGTCTGAGTCATTTCTGCTCCCCATATTCCTGTAATAAACTCCAATAAAACTCATGGGTTCCCCAAGATTGAGTTTGGTGGCATCTGCACTTGGATCTGCTGTGGACCCCCTCTGTGGGGTGAGGAGACATGTTTGAGAGTTTGTCACACAACACATGGGCAGTGGGCCACAGTCACTGAGTGCTCACAGGCAGCCAGGCATAGACCTGAGTTATTACACGTCTAGCACCCATGTGGAAAGCCTTGCTTTTATTTAATGGGTACTTCTAGTACACTAATTTGGATGGATGTATGGCTGTATGAATAAATTTATATATGTATATATACTAAATATATATGAAGTATATCAATGTTTTTGATTTTGTTGAGCTAGGTGTGTTGGTACAGGTCTGAAAATCCAACACTTGGGTGCAGAATCAGAAGGGTCACTGTAAGTCTAGGGCCAGCCTGGTCGATGGAGAAAGTTATAGGCTAGCCAGGGCTATGCGGGAGACTCTACTTAAAAACAAACAAAGAGCAAGCTGAAGTCCATGACGGAACTAAATTAGACTTTTGTTCTTCATAAATCTTGACATGCGGGCATACTGGCCTGTAACAGCGAGCCCTTTAGTCCATGGCTGGTTGTGAGGGATGTATTCAATCACAATCTGAAACACACATGCTGGATTCTATTATCTATGGGAGTTTAACACACTCAGGATCTTTTTCTCCTTGAGACTAAGAATAGATGAAACGCACACTCAACTTGCACAGAGTTGTCTTAGTCCTGACAATGCAAGAAAAATATCTGTCGACATGCGTGATGTAGGCTTAGTATGTGGGCAGGACAAAACTCGACTCTACCAAGAGGCTGATCCAGAAGAGCAAACAGAGACAGGAAGAGCGCTTGGTCAGTGTCTTTTTCCCCACTGGCTGGGGTCACACCTCACAGTTCTGTTTGATTGGCAAGTCTTCAAAGAAATGGTGTAGAGGCCCTGAAGAGAGAAGCGGTCAGCCACTTCCATCCCAGAATGCAACACCATCTTTGTGCATATAAAGTTTTATTGGTGGGGGACAGAGTAAAATAATTGCATATCAAAGTCTTACAAGGTGGGGGTGAAAAAAAGATTTGAATTCCTTGTCATAAGCCTGAGTTTTCTAGCATTTGATAGAAAGGGCTCATGGTTAATTTGTCTTATAAATCCATGTTCTTTATAAACAGCCTTTTCTTCAGATGTTTTCTTACCCTATCCTGGAGTAAGAAACTGCAGGCAGGAGGGATAGCCCGGTAGCAACAGCTGGCTGAGCGAGGCTGAGTGAGACCCAGGAGAAGTCAGTCATTCCATCTGTTGATTAGCGTGGTTCCTCCCTAAGTGGGTGGCTCCTTGGCCAGGAGACTGACCTGGCTACTGTGTGACTTTTTAAACACTTAAATTAAGGCTGGAAAGATGACCAAGACAGTAACTGTTATTCCAGTGAACCCAGGTTCAATTCCCTGTAAGTGCATGTGTATGCATGCATGAGTGTGTACGTGTCTGTATACTCTAAGTGCATGTGTATG
>NC_022019.1:30934233-30934536 GCF_000317375.1 Microtus ochrogaster
GTGTCTGTATACTGTAAGTGCATGTGTATGCATGCATGAGTGTGTATGCGTCTGTATACTGTAAGAACATGTGTATGCATGAGTGTGTACGTGTCTGTTACTGTAAGTGCAGGCATGAGCGTGTATGTGTCTGTTTACTGTAAGTGCATGTGTATGCATGTGTGAGTGTGTGTCTGTATACTCTAAGTGCATGTGTATGCATGCATGAGTGTATGTGTCTGTATACTGTAAGCACATGTGTATGCATGCATGCATGAGTGTGTACGTGTCTGTATACTGTAAGTGCAGGCATGAGTGTGTATG
>NC_022019.1:30934636-30947323 GCF_000317375.1 Microtus ochrogaster
ATGAGTGTGTATGTGTCTGTATACTCTAAGTGCATGTGTATGCATACATGAGTGTGTATGTGTCTGTATACTGTAAGCACATGTGTATGCATGCACGTATGAGTGTGTACGTGTCTGTATACACTACTGAGACACCTTCTGTATCTACACAGCCATCTCTATAACTACCGTCTTTTTTTATTTGTGTGTGTGTGTGTACGATGCGCATGTGCATGGCTGTGTCTGCATGTGTCAGTGTGGGTGTGGGAACACCATGGCACACATATGATATCAGAGGAACATGGGTTTCGGTCCTGGCCTTCCACAGTGCTTACTGCTTTGCGCGCCGGGCTGCTGGAGGAGCTTCCGGGGCTTCCTTCTTTCTACCTGCCATTCGTCTCAGCAGCACCGGGGTTACAGACGTGGGTTCTGGGGAGCCAAACTCTAATCCCTGCACTCACGTGGCAAGTGCTGTATCTACTGGGCCATCTCCGCAACTACTCAGCCTACAGCCTTCTTTGAAGGGTCAAAACCCAAGGTGGAAAGCAGTAATCGTTAGAATCTAAACCATTTGTAGACAAGACAGGAATAAAGCGGTCCCCCTGCTTTGGTTTCCTTGTAACACACAGCAGCTGTGTTTTGTTAGCTATGGAGAATGTCAGTTTCCTCTAACATATGGGAGAGCTCAAAGAGCAGAGGATAACCATGAGAGAACCCAGCTCAGTAAGAAGAGAAATCCGGATGGAAATAGTCCGCGCCCGCTGTCCCATCTGAGGGACGAGGGCTGGCAGGGATTTCAGCCCCCACACTCTGTCCGGTTTTCTGCCTTTGGTTTCTACCTTTTTTCTACTATGACCAATCATTGAGACTGTTTGTTTAAAAAAGGTGACCTGCCACCACACTGAAAGTTAGAAAAACAAGCAGAAATGCCCTGTGGCGTGTCTGGTTGGCTGGTCTTCCTCGGGCCTACCGCTTTCCGCAAAGATCATAAAGAAATGAAGTAGCCAAGTTAAAACTGCTATCGCTCAGCCCGACGACACGCAGACGCTGCACGTTCCGCGTGGGCAGCATGTTCCACTCTCAGTCACGGATGCTGTGAGGACAGACGTTTTCCCAGCTGCTTCGTAGTGACTAAGGGGTTGCCTGCTTTATAGAATCGCACCCTGCAGGCAAACTGGGTTAATGATTATCTAACTCAGGTTGAGAACGGCACCCGAAACATCCAGACTGTAGCTGAAACCTACCATGTACCATGGTCAGGCTGGGTGCACCATCCAGAGTCTGTGTGGTGGAGGCATTCCCTGAAACAGAACAAGAGGAAAAGCTCACTGGCCCCGCCGCTCCGGCTTAAGTATCTGACCACACACCTTCCGAAAGACACAGGCAGCCCACAGGCAGCACACGCCTCGAACAACAGATGCTACCCATCTGGCTTCTTTTATTTTTTTTTAAAGATTTTTTTAAATTATTATTTTGAGGTGCCCAGGATAAAACCCACAGCCTGTGCATGCTAGTGAAGTACTCTACCACCCAGACTAACGCTTATTAACTGTGTGTGTGTGTGTGTGTGTGTGTGTGTGTGTGTGTGTGCATATGTATGTGTGTGTGCATGCATGTGTACCTTTTAGGTTGCTCACAGGACTGTGTGACCACAATCACTAGTTAATGAGCGCATTTATCAATCTTCCCCAAATGCCGATACCTGTTGGCTATTACGGCTCGTTCTCTCCCCATCTCTTCAGCCTCTAGAACAATTACTGTCCTTTGTGTGTTTGTGACTGTTGCACACTTATAGAACCACACACCGTGTCCTTGCTTCCTTCAGTTAGCGTGTTTTCACTAACATGTGTGACATGTCAAGATCAGCACTGTTTCTACGGTCAGGCAACACTCCAGTGTACAACTAGACCTGACTGTCTGTGACAGGATGGGCATTTGTGTTGTTTCCATTTAGGAAAATGAGTTCTGAAAAATATCCCAAGCATGAGGCTAGATGTGGAAGAATTATTAATTTAGGCACAGCTTTAGGCAGAAGAAAACTGACTCAATCAATACTCAATGCTATTTTTAATTTCTTTTTTTAATATTTATTTATTATATATACAATATTCTGTCTGTGTGTATGTCTGCAGGCCAGAAGAGGGCACCAGACCTCATTACAGATGGTTGTGAGCCACCATGTGGTTGCTGGGAATTGAACTCAGGACCTTTGGAAGAACAGGCAATGCTCTTAACCACTAAGCCATCTCTCCAGCCCACTATTTTTAATTTCTTTTGACATGTAAATCCTTCAGCCGCTTTCCCAAGGTTTCACGATTCCTATCCCAGAGTCCTTCCTTCCCTCCCCATTAAACAACTTACCTATTAATTCACTATTTCTTTCTCTGCCTTAGATGTACTGGTCATAACCTTATCACCTCTGTACACGTACTTATTTTTACGATAAATACTGGCAAAAGCATTCTATTCATAACTGTGCACAAATCACTAGGAAATCAGAAAGCAGGACTTGTGGGCTCGTTTGCACCTTGTCCAGTCTAGATCAAGCAAGGCTCTGCAAACTACAGCCTGTGAGAACCACTGAGCCCGCTGATGTTCCTGTAAACTTTTATTGAAACTCAGCCAATTCACTGTTTGACTGTCTGCAGCTGGCTATGCAAAGTTATACCATAGCTATGTGGTTTTACAAGAGCATCTCACCACATAGCTTCAGAGTCACTCTCTCAATGCCTATCCCTTTACAGGGGAAACACAGAAAAAAAAAAACTGGCCTAGATATTACTCCAGCTTGAAATAGCTGAAAGATGCGACGTAGGACTGATCACCTCCAGGGCGCCTTGGAAGCCACAGAGCATGAAATGACTGAGGCCTAATCTGGTCACGCTAGGCCCTGTGCACACTGCACATCTGACTGTCTCTCACAAATGTCACCTGCTCTCTGACCTCCTCTACCCAGAGTTCTTTTCTTCTCCATGAAGAAATAAAAGATATTTAAATTAGTTCACTATCGTTGAAAAAGAAGTATGAGAACATCACATCTTTGTGTGTATGCGCACACACGTCCGTGTGTGTGAGTGTATGTGAGTATATGTGTGTGCACATGTGTGTGTGTATGTGTGTGTGTCTGTGAGTGCCTGTGCGTTTGGGCACCTGTGGAAGGAGGAGATCAACGTCAGGCATCTTCCTCGATTGATCTCTATTTTATTATTATCAGATAGATTTCATTTCTTTATGTCTGTGAGTATTAATGTCTGGGAATGGGTGTGACGAGGGGATGCACACTTGCATGCAGAGGCCGGACGAGGACAACTGACCCTTTGGAGCTCAAATTGCAGGTAGTTACAGAACGCCTGGCTTCTTACATGGGCGCTCAGATCTGAGTTCCAGCCCTCATAACTGCTCTTAACCTCTGAGCTGTTGCTGTAGCTTATTTTTCATTTGTCTTTTGAGACAGGGTTTCTCTGTGTATCCCTGGCTGTCCTGAAACTTGCTCTGTAGACAAGACTGGCCTGGAACTTAAGAGACCCATCTGCCTCTGCATCCCGAGAGCTGGAATTAAAGACATGTGGCACCATGCCAGCCATCCACTGTGTCTCTTAAGATAGGATCTCTGAACCAGAACTTGCAGATTTGGCTAGACTGGCTAGCTAACAAGCCCCAGAGATTTCTGTTTCTGCCCCCAGTATTGGAATTATAGACATGTGCCCAGCTTATCCCTCGGTTGTCCCTGAGTGCTGGGGACCAATCTCAGAACCTCAAGTTTACATAGCCAAGATTTACTGAAACAGCCCTCTCCCCAGTCCCCAAGTTTGACCCTGTTGCTTTACGACTGCTTCTTGACAAACTCAGGCCCTAGATCAGATGTCCATGATGACCCTAAGGCTGGACAGGGGAACCTGCTAACACCCTCAGCATCAAGTCTCAGTCCTGTCGGTGTGGCATTGGCCACTCACCAGGCTCGTCCCAGGGTGCTTTAGGAAATCCCGAAATGTGAACTTGCGCGGTACCACAACGTTGACTCATCCCTTCCCAAGTCAAACTGGCAAGTGATGAAAGCAAAATCTACAGAATCTACAGCCTTAGATTACAGAGCTAAGTCAAAGCCAGAACCAAAATGGATCACACAGCAACGCCAAATACATTGTTTCCAAGAAAAAATGTCTCTAAAGTGAAGTAAGAAAGAAAACATGAACATAAAGCTATTTTAGACACTCACTGGCTGCAGCAGGGCCAGCTGGCTTGGAGTCCAGGGCTTGCCGGGTTAGAAGAGGATTCCCTGAAACGACAAAAATATAAGTTAAAAATGGAAGCTGTAAGACAGAAGGACGTTTTAGCAGCAAATAATCCTAAATTCTGCCACCAGAAAAAGAACTGAAGAACCTTTGCAGCATAGAGCACCTCAGTCTGTGGGATGTACTTCAGACGGGTTCTTTCTGAACCCGTCATTTTTGAGATGACTTCCAGTCAACTCTCTGTATTTTAATAAGCATTGGTTTATACCTCTTACCACTCAAGCTCTTGTTATTCTGAGACGTTAATAAAGGAAACCATGAACTTAACCCTTCTTTCTTGCCAAGCACTTATCCCACACAGAGATGGAAGGAAACTCAGCTTGTATGTCCCATTACCAAACCAGGTAGTGTCCCCCCCAAGCAAGCAAAATTCCTTAACCATCTGAGCCACGCCAGGGCCAAGCCTGGGATCTCCGGGCAGAAGCCTAGCTTTTCGCTCTACTTTCCCTTCTGATTCTGACCGTGACTGAGAGGAGATGGCCAGGCTACTGCCACAGGAGGTCACGATTCTTCTGCCACTCTGCGTGGCGTCAAGCTGTGACCCTAAACTTCTGCAGGGAGGGAATGCAGCAAGTCCTTACGGCGTTTTAGAATTAAGTGTTTAATGTCAGTCCTGATGGCTACAGCATTAGGTGTATTACTGGTGTCAGCAAGTGAGTTATTCCACTTAATCCGTGTATCAAAGATTTAGTGTAGCTACTATTACATTTCCAGAGTTAGAGGTGAAGACTCGGAATACAGACTCACAAAGACGTACGTGCCAGAGACTCAAACTCCTTCTGGGCCCAGTGTTTGAAATCTGTGTATAAATCAAGAGATAAAGGGCAGGACTGGAAAGATGGTTCAGCAGTTAGGAGTGTTTGCACCCACATGGCAGCTCACAACCATCTGTCACTCCAGTTCCTGGGGATCTGATGCCCTCTTCTGGCCTCCACACTGGCCCTGCATGCACATGGTACACATACATACATGCAGGCAAAAGCACTCTACACACAATTAAAAAAAATTTTAAAGAGGCAAATGACCACTAGGCAGCACTATGCATGTAACTGCTTACTGTGTTATATATAAAATATTAAATGAGAGTTTAGATTTTCTTAATTCTTCAAACTTTTTGGGTTATGGCCACAGATCTCTCAAATATTAAAATGAGGACATATAGCCCAAATGAAAAATACCAAGCAGAATGCTACCTTAGTAGACACAAATCAGCAGGCCCGGATTTTCTGTACCCAAAGCTGCCAGACAAGCCACTCTGGCTTTATCTCAGGGATCCTGTCCACTTACCTTTCGGCTCACCAACACTGCTGTATGGTTTACTGGCAAATTCTCTAATCTGCGGAAGACAAAACAGTCTGCTAGCAGTTCATATTCTTAATGAGAGAGGGATTGGACGAAGCTGGACATGGTTGGTGGTGAATTAACCTTTCCACCGAATCACCCCACCCTGTGCTCCTTGACAGAGGAAGGAGCTGTAGAAACTTAGTACATCAGATCTGGCTATTTCTCCAAGTGATCATGGGCAGACGTCTTGGGGACAATCACGGGAGGAAATGGTCCACATCTATCATCTCCAAGATGGTGTAAACTAAAGCCCTCTGTTTCGAGACCAAGGAGCTCAGCACAGACTCCTCCATGGCGTACCTGCTGCTTCTGACTGAGAATCACTTCGTTCTGCTCCTTGAGCTTCTGATCTAACTCTTCCACCCGCCGCTTGTAGAAAACATTATCTGCACTGAGATCCTCCATCATCGAGCTCCGGAGCTTCTCTATGTGTGACAGGAGCTGCAATGACAATGGGGAAGGATATCTGTTGGCAAAATGCAGGTACGGTTGCCGATTTTATGAGATTGTTTTGACTCTTCCGCTGGCTTTATGCGGTTTCTGTGCGTTGAGTCATACAGAAAATCTTCAGTCAATGCCCATCAAGTCCCTGACTGTGCTAGACTTCATCTCTTCGCAGGGGTTTATGGTCTGACACAGAAAAAGCTGCTCAGGTGGGCAGCTGGGTCAACGTGAGCACATGCCATGGACTACCTAATGCACAGCTGCTTGGGGACCAAGGACAAGGGTCTCACCTCCAGGATGAACTTTTCACACAGCCCTGTCCCCCGCCCTCATATCCACATGCAACATGCCAGCTCAACTGGGCCATCATGGATCAGCAGTCAGCATAATTACGGCCCGCACAGGTAGGAGCTTCAGGAATAGAGGGAGAGGGAGGAGTCAGTGACGTGGGATTCCCCTCTGGATGCTGTGAATATGTTTTATTGCCATTGGTTAATACAGAAGCTGCTTCTGGCCAATGGCTTAACAGAATACAGCCAGGTTGGAAAAGATATTTAGAGAAAGTAGGCAGAGTCAGTGAGAAGCCATGTAGCTGCCCGCAGGAGACAGATGCACCGGGACCTTGCTGGTTAGCCACAGCCAAGTGGCGATACACAGATTAATAGAGATGGGTTAATTTAAGATATAAGAGCTAGTTAGAAAACAAAAAAAAGAAAGAAAGTAAGAAAGAAAGAAAGGAGCTAGCCAGAAATACACTTAAGCTACTGAACAAACAGTGTTTCAATTAATACAGATTTTGGTGTGATTATTTAGGGAGGCTGGGTGACCAGGAAACAAGCAGACCCCCGCCCCCCCCCCAAAAAAAACAACTGAGTCATAGAAAGAGAGGTAAAATGTGCATATATTCATCACTAGAGACCATGATGGTCAATCTCTTTTTCTTTTCACTTGTATAAGTGTGTGGTCTCTCTGTGTGTATGTGTGTGGGTGCCCACCCATGTGAGAATACACACACATTTGCCCATGTCCACAAGGAGGTCCAAGGTTGATAATGGTGTCTTCCTCCATCATTCCTTATCTCACTCAGGCAGTCTCTTAACCCACCCCTGACAGGGGGACATGGCTAACCTGAGGCCTTCCAAGGCGGAAATTACAGGTGTGCTACCATGTCAGCTAAGCATTTTTGCAGGCTCTGGGGACCTGAACTCCTGTCCTCTTGTTTGCATGGCAAGCTCTTTAACTGCAGAGCTAACCCCTCAGCCCATATGATGGCAATCCTGCCAGCTTAATGGGATTTAGAGTTCCCACAGAAATGAGCTTCTAAGCCTGTCTGTGAAGGATTTTCCCAACGGAGTTCACTGCAGTGGGAAGACCCACCTTGAATGTGGGCGCCACTGTACTGGACCCGAACTGAGTAAGAAGTGGAGTGTCACTCCTCCCGTTCCCGACAGTCAGGTCTAACGCAGTCAGCTGCCTGAAGCTCCTGCCTCCATCCATTCCCAGCGTGGCAGGCTGCATCCTCCAAGTGTGGACCAGAGTATAAGCCCTTCCTCAAGTGGCATTTGCCAGGCATTTCACCACACTCACCCATAAACCGGCATAGAAACATAATGCCGGGGGAGATTATACACTGGTAATTCAAGCCATTTCAGTGGTTGACAGAACAGAAGGGGTAAAGGAAAACAAAACGAAACAAAACCCAGCTTGGTCACTGGTACTCGGGACACTGTGCATCTGACACCCGACGTGCAGAGAGAGGGTGGAGCTGATCACACTAAGGAAAACATCTTTGTCTGAGGAGAGGATCCGAGGGTCCAGATGGGCATTTTCTAATGCACTTGTTTGGTTTCTTGAAAGATCTATTTTTAACTATGTGTCTGCCTGAGCACATGAGTGTAAGGACCTAAAGAGGCTAGGAATGCCCAGAGCTGGGCATCGGGCGTTGCAATCCACCTGATACAGGAAAACTGAACTTGGGTCCTCCGGAAGAACCGCGTGTGCTTTTGACCAATGAGCCATCCCTCTGGTTGTGCATTTTTAAGTCAACCCTTACTATGATGCTACACATTCCCGTGTCTTGTTTACTCAGATGATGCTATAGAAATGCGATCTAGGCTCCCAGCACAATGTGGAAACTCGGGTCTCAGAGGACAACATGCATGACTTGAATTCAGAGAGTAGGGATGGGCAAAGCTGGCCTTGAGCTTCCACATTTGGCTTCAGAGTCAGGGCTCTACACGTGACAAGGTCTTGCCTGTCAAGTTCTCTATGTTCCCGAAAGTGCACATGGAAACACTGAGCTGAAATGTGTGGGAGGCCAGAAAAGAACCCCTCAGAGGCTGGTGTAGTCTAAGAAAGTGTCAAGCACATGGAAGGCAAGAGGCAGGCAGATTTCTGTGACTTCTGTTGGGAGCAGTGAGACCCCAGATCCTGAATTTCTTGTAATCCCCTGATCTGAGTGCCTACAGCTGCTCTGAGCACGAGACCTTCAGGAGTTCCTGATGGCAGGAGAGTGGTTTCTGGTGGGTTTGGCTGGGGCGTGGCTATCTCTATATAATCTGCCCCTGAACACAATAAAGGGGCATTCTTGGGAATTCAAGGATGACCCGTGTCTCGGTCTGTCTGTGTGTGTCTGAGTATTTTAACCTCCAGCCCCCTTGTCCAAAGCTCATGTACTGGGTGCCAGAGCACAGAGAGCAGACACGGGGGCGCGGTGCGTGGCAACTTCAAAGCCAGCTTCATCTACTTTTGAGTTTAAAACAGCCAGGGTTACTTAGTGAGACCCTGTCTCAAGACAAATCAAAAACAAACTCTCTCCACAGTTAGATGGTTGAAAGGGCATGACCCCATCACCCCCAAAAGCCATCTGAGAAATGCATAGCTAGAAATCAGAAAGAAATTCTAGTAAAATGGCTCAGGATTTTGGATAGAGGTTTAGGACCTTGGACCAGATCACCAAATTGAGGAGGGCTGGCCCCCAAG
This sequence comes from Microtus ochrogaster, assembly GCF_000317375.1. Classification (NCBI taxonomy): domain Eukaryota; kingdom Metazoa; phylum Chordata; class Mammalia; order Rodentia; family Cricetidae; genus Microtus; species Microtus ochrogaster. The sequence goes on from NC_022019.1 coordinate 30,943,678, forward strand.
AAGCAAGAGACCCTAGGAAAAAAATCAGGGGGTGACATTATTGTGACACCACAGTAAAGAATGGGTTACAAAGGTAAAAACAAGAATATGGTGAGAGGGGGATTTGAAGAGCTTAGACAAGATGGTCAGACACCACTTCACGAAGCCTCTGTGTGTGTGTGTGTGTGTGTGTGTGCACACGCACGTGGATTTCAAGCCCTCTGCTATCTCTATAGCCTCACTCATAACACCATCCTCCTCTGTCACCGCATGTGACCATAACACACCTCCTGGGCTCTCAGGCAGGGTCAGAAAGGTCACACCACGGATTATCCATGACTCCCTTTGAACTCCTACCAATATTATTTAAAAGGAAGACAGACTGCCAAGAGCCTAGGAAAAGCAATATCCAGTTGGCACAGGCAACTTCCCCTAACCAGAGAAACAGTGCGCGCATTGTGGGGAGAGCAGGCGCCAATCATGCGGAATAATAGGTCTCAGGCAGAGATGACTGCACGTGACTGAATTCACCTCTCTGGTAGGGTGTGAGACAGAGAAGCAAGCAGCTCCTAAACAGCTGAAGCAGTGAAGGAGCAGCCTATCCCGGCAAGGCAGGAGGCTGTACACCCAGACTGTGCACAAGTCAGCCTTAGGTTAGGGGGAACCGCTGGGATGAGCTCCTAGCAGAAGGCAGCGAAAGGGAGGAACACCACAGGCTGTGGACCCACATTGTTGACTTTCAGCTGTCTTGCTCCTGAGCCCTTTAACAGAAGTCCCAGCCCTCCCCACAGAGGAGGAAGGAAACAAGGAGTGACATGCCCAGAGGGCTTGAGTGACACTCCCACGGGCCACTTCAAGGGCTTTAGTGGACCAGGGCAGCTTCCGGAAGCTAACCCAGGCTAGCCATAGGCGCTCTGAAGAACAGAGCTTAGGCAATGTTCTGAGTACAGCTTGTGGACTCATGAGCTGCGGCCCCAGCCAAGTTGTGCCTCCGACTCCTGTCCCACAGAAAGTGTGAGGTGACTAATGTGGGTCATTTAAGGCTGCATTTGTAACAGGCTGCCTCAGCGAGGAGAAAACTGACAGAAAGGGGGAAGCAGCCATGAAAAGAACAAATGGAGAGGCTTTCCCATATGTTTTTCAAAAAGAGCAGGAGCCGGGCTGCGGTGGTGCACGCCTTTAATCTCAGCACTCGGGAGGCAGAGGCAGGCGGATCTCTGTGAGTTCAAGGCCAGCCTGGTCTACAGAGCTAGTTCTGGGACAACTAGGGCTGTTGCACAGAGAAACCCTGTCTTGAAAAACAAAAAAGAGACCAGGACGAGTCTAGAAAAATCAGTGGATAAAGTACATGAACACTGGCATGAGGGCCAGAGTTCAGAACAAGCTGCTGTTCTTGGGAGGTGATGACCCTGAATCCCTGCAGCAGGCCATTGGGCCAGACAACCCCCCCACATCATCAAACTCCAGGCTCGGCAAGAGATCCTGTCAGGAAATAAACTGGAGAGTGACTGGGGAAGACATCCTCAATATCAACCTGTGTCCTCCCACAGTGCACATAGGACCACACGGCATGTGAACATGCATACACACACACACATCCACACATGACCATATAATCTTGAGTAATATGATATTCTGCCTAGTACTCTATGAAAGGAGTACTTAGTACTAACTACAGGAAGGAACAGTATGTTAGGAAATATGTGGATGAGGAAACAAGATACTCTGTGCGGAAAAGATCTGTTAGCAATACAGAGGGCACAAAAGACGATATTATTTTCTAAAAAAAACAAGATTTCCTATCTTAAGATATTCTCAAATACATCTTCTTTAGGTACTTTGTCCCGGGGGAAACATTAACAATGAATTTTCTGCTATACTCAGTGGACAGGAATCGGGGAATCACTTTTACATTAACGTGTTGTTTTCATTAGACTGTTAATGTTAACAGTCTTTATTTATGTTCCAACTCAGACACGTGAAAAAACCCAGATATATCAATTCAATAACAGAAATGATGAAGACATGAGACACCTAAGATCATCTCCCAGCGATAAAATGACATTGGACGGTATCTTTTAAGCACAAAGCATCCATTACCTAGAAAGAACAAATGCACATTTTGTAAGGATCTATCTGTATGTGGGGGTTTATGGTTCTAGGAACGTAGCCCTTAGAGAAGCACATGGGGCAATCGTGGCATGGACGTTATGATCAGCTTAAAGGCCTGCTCCACAGGAAGGAACTCCTGCTTGGTACCGGAAAGCAGGCCAAGAAACTGCGGTTGGAAAAGTTGCTCCTAGCGTTTTGCTGAGGGCACGGTATCAAATGCTTCTACATACCTTCGTTATACCTTTAGGTTATCATGGCTCTCCACCCTCACTAGAGATGCTTCTCTTTGCAGTGGACTGTGGTTAATACAAAGATTCACAGCTCATCAAAGAGGATAAGCGATTGTGGGCTGTTCATCCATAAACAGGACATTTCCCCCCCCTCCCGCCCCCGCACACTACCCAAAGCTCAGAGAAGAGAGCGGAGGAAGAATGTTAAGAGCCAGAGATGGGAGGCCCCATCTATAAAACAGCTGGACATGATGTATTCCCCAGGAATTTGGTGTCCTCTTTGGGTTTAGCCTAGTTAATAAAAGAATTTAAAAGCATACTCAGAAGAAAGCTTGAGGACACTTTTATTAGTGTTCAAGAGAATACCAGCATGTCAGGCGAGCTGAAGTTTTGGCAGCAGCCTGGAGGGGAAAGATGGGAAAAAGGAGAAGGGAAAACTATGTCATTTGCAAGCGGTCACAGGGTGAAGGGCACAGAGCTTAAGAGAAAGAGCAAAGAAATGAAGAGAGAAGTTTCTCTGAGTCTGGACTTAGAAAGGGGGGCAGGCTCCAGAGTCACCTAGCGATGACAAAGCAGTTGCACTCAGGAACTCAGGGAGGCTGTGATTGCCTGCGTTAGATAAAGTCAGTCAACGATCCAGCGTGGCCAGGGGAGAAGCTCATGAAGCCCCATCTGGAGCGGAGGAGCTGCTGGAAGGGACAGAGCCACTTCTCATCAAGGGTGTGCCCCCTGGGAGGGTGCGCGTGCCCAGGGGGTGGCCCTAGAACCGTGTGCACAAGGGCAACACTAACTGGAGTCAGTGGGTTGTTTTTGGAACAGACTGTAGAAAGGAGACACGAAGTGAGGAGGAGGAGGGGACACAGTGGTGAAGCCCACGACCAGAATGAGCTGGGGGTGGGGTCAGGGATGAGTGAGATCAAAATACACTGGATCTGTGTGTGAGAGTCTCGGAGGACAAAGAAAATCGTCTGCAAAAAGACGTGCAGCACTTATAGAGAGAAGATTGAAGAGAGACTTAAAAAGGAGTGACAGTGGTTAATTTTGTATTAAAGTTATAAATAATTCTAGATATTTTTTTTACACATTTCTCCAAAAATGTTAAGTAGGAAAATACTACCTTCATTATTGAGTTAATTAGAAATTCTTTTCAAAATGGCCAACGTGTGCATGTGTGATGTGCCTAAGCATGCTTGAGGCCCTGATTCTATCCTCAGCAGGAGAGACTCAGCAGGGGAGCTGATCAGATGGGGCTCCTGGATTCTCAGCCCTGGAGAGACGGGATGGGGAGCTGACCAGACGGGGCTCCTGGACTCTCAGCCCTGGAG
>NC_022019.1:30947918-30977715 GCF_000317375.1 Microtus ochrogaster
CTGTAGACCAGGCTGGTCTCGAACTCACAGAGATCCGCCTGCCTCTGCCTCCCGAGTGCTGGGATTAAAGGTGTGCGCCACCATCGCCCGGCCAGCCTGCATTCTTATAGAACCAGGACTGCCTGCCCAGGGATGGCATTACCCACCACGGGCTGGAGCCCCCACTCCGCCCATGATCACAAATTAAGACAAACTCCTACAGTTTGTCTACAGCTGGATCTTATGAGGCATTTTCTCAATTGAGGTCCTTTCCTCTCCAATGACTGGGGAGCAGGGGGCAAAGCACTACGGTTTCTGGGTCTTACTGACAGGCAAGTCAGCTCATGGAAGACAGTATATCAGTGGAAAGCAAATGTCAACAGAGTAGGCCATCTTCCAGTTTTCTACGCATGCTCAGGAACTGACTGAGCAACCACTGGCAACGTGGAGGATTTGAAGGACACCCCCAGCTCTGTATGGGCAAGGAAGGGGTGGACACGGTGATGCCGGAGCTCCTGTTGAATGTGTATAACTAAGTTCTGATCAAACAAACACTAGAGTCTAGAGGAGACTCGGGAAAACCCTGTGAGTAGTGTTCCAGTGATCCTGGGGGATAAATGTGAGGCAGATTTTAAAAGCAGAAAGGTCCCAGCCAGCAGAAAAGGGCAGCAGGGCCATGGTGGGGAACGGGGAGTCATGGTCTAGAACAGTGGTTCTCAACCTTCCTAAGGCTGCGACCCTTTAACACAGTTCCTAGTGTGGTGGCAGCTCCCAACAATAAAATTATTTCCATGGCTACTTCATAACTGTAGTTCTGATACTGCTATGAAACATAATGTAAACGTCTGATATGCTGATGGTTTTAGGCGGCCCCTGCGAAAGGGTACCTTGCAACCCAAGGGCTTGCAACCCCCAGGCTGAGAACCACTGTTGTAGAAAGAGGACCCTGGGACAGAGGGAAGATCATCACTGCAAATTTTAAAGTCTGGTGGGAAACAAGGCCTTGTTGCTAGCCGGGGCAGGACGCGGGGGGACGCAGGGAGGTGGTGTCACCGAAAGGTTAAAGGCAGGCAGGATGATGACATGCACAGCTGGCTGTGATGAAGAAGGTACATTGAAGGGAGGCAGACACGATGTAGCATCAAAACAAGAAACGGTAATCATATTTCAAAATGCTCTTACCATTTAAAAATTTCATAGGTTAGCTTTCTTAAAGTTTTATTATGTTTATTTATTGTGTATGCACATATGCGTCTGTGTGTGCACAGGCAAGGTCAAGCATTGACACTGCACACATGTGAAGGTCTGAAGACAGCCAATGAGAGTCGATTTATTCCTTTCCCGTGTGGGTCCTGGGGGTTGAACCTAGGTCATCAAGCTTGGTTGGTAAAAACCTTTACCCTGTGAGCAGGCTCAGTGACTCGAAGGCTTTTAAAATTATTATTATAGAATTCATAGGTTCTAACCCCAACAGAGTGGACATTGAATGTGTGGCCTCACACAAGCTGTACCACTTACCTAGATCTTTGCCCTTTTTAATTTTTAATTGCTTTCCGTAAACCACTGAGATAAAATACCTCTTATAGAGTGATTATGGAGTCTGACTTCCAAATGAGAATAAAATACACAAGAGGTATCAGTTTGCCAATGCAGTGCTATATGTCAACTGAGTTTGAAGCTTCAATATGCAGTTTTTAAAAAAGCGAGATGTACACCCGAAAGAGGAAAGACATTAAATAGCAAGGCGAACTGACTAAGGACACAAGTTCAGACTGACATTTTCATAGTTAAGACTGAAAAATTTCGGCTGTGTTATATTCACACCTATGAACCAACAACTACTCTGAGTTAGGCATGTGTCGAGATACAAGGGAAAAATAAACAGAACAAACACATTTGGTGTGAACAAACTCACTAAGGAGAAAACACTGGTGAAGAGTGCTGACTGCACTGGCAGGGCAGGGCACCTGAGCTCAGTGTCCCCTTTCTGGATAAAGACTACCTGCGACTCCAGTTCCTTGGGATCCAGTGCCCTCCTTGGGGCCTGTATACACACTGCACAATAACCTCGCGCAGATGCAAGCAGAAGCAACCAAGTGAATGTAGTAAGCTGTGCCTGCGGTCACCAGCCACGCCATACCTGGCCGTGCCGCCATACCTGGCCTTCCAGGAGCTGAAGCATGTTCTGGAGATCCTGGGGACTCGGGAGGTGATGATCTTCCTTACACTCATGGGCGTCTCTTAAGGAGCCGATGTTGGACTTGAACTTCATATTGGACTTCTGTATTTCTAACAATTGCTGTAAATGGGGAAAAAGAGTCACCGGTAGACACGCTACACATTTATCTAACAGACAGTGACAAAGCTCGCGAGCACAAAGCCACGTTCAACTCGAACGCCCTTCCAAACAAACGCTCCCACACAGTTGTCCTGCCTGTCCCATGCTTCCTCTTGTTTCTACCTCTCTCTGATCTGTGACGTTCCTTTCCAGAGTACATATAGGATTAAAAAACAGAAAGGAAAAACTAAACTCATTATTAAAAAATGGTTTACTCTTGGAGGGGGGTAGGACATGCCACAGTGTGCATGGCTCTCAGAGGACAGCTGTGGAGTCCGCCCTTTCTTTCTACCTTCATGTGGATTTGGGGGACCGAGCTTGGGTCAGCCATCCCCCCAACACCTGGGTCAGCAGTCTTACACAGCAAATGCTTTACTCACTGATCTACCTCTCTGGCCCCAAACCAACTTTCTGGCCTTTGACAATGGGTCTTTACATTTTTAACAGAAACACTACATTTGTGACAGGAACTGGGTATACCTGTCTCTTTCTGTTTGTTTTGAGGCAGATCTGGCTTTGCTGCTCAAGCTGGCCTTGAACTCTTGCTGACCCCGGCTCAGTCTCTTTAGTGCAGGACTCCTGGGGTATATCGCCACAGCCTCGTGACAGCTAGTTCTAAGAAGCTAAGACTGTAACGGAAGGCCAACCATCCAGGGGACCATAGTAAGAAATTCACCAGGACTAGACTTCTAATTTGCTCAACGTTAACAATAGAAAAAGAAGACAAAAAAAAAAAAAAACAATGCAGACAGCAAGAGGCAATAAAGTTACCATCAGAAAATGGAAGGGTGGGAGTCTACCCTCTGTGTGATCACGGCAACCACTCAATGCAAAGGAGCTTTTCAGTGCAGAAGCGTGTTCCCACCAACACTAGGGTAAGGCCAAAGTGAAAAGCCACAGATCCGGTGAGGACCACGGGTGCCTATGGACCACGGTGTGATGAACTGACACATTGTCTCCAAGCCCCTGCCCACATGAACTCAGACTAGTCAGGAGAAAGCCCCAGCAGCGCTTCTGTAAATGATTAGGCTCATCTATAATAAGATGGAAACACTGCAACAGATGAAGGAAAGCCCAAGGAGACAACGTGACTAACTGTCACACCGTGTTGGACGAGACCCTGAGCAGGAAAGGAATGGGGAAGGATTTGGCTTTGTTCCCCGGTAGCCATTAGTTTTGTTTCTAAGACGTGCGGTCCCTAGAGGGAGCCCAAGGATCGCCCTCAGCGCCCTCCCCTTTCTCTAGGAAGTTTCAGAGCCAAAGAATTGGATGGCCAGGCCCTGAAGATGAAGGTTCTGACCCGAGAAAGTGATTCTATCACACACGTCCGTTCCCATCTGGCACAGAGACCCCTGCCATACCCTGCTCACTGTAGAGACCGAATCCTCTTCATAGGACAGGTGCAGAGAGAGGAGCGGGCTAGACAAGCACCCCCCCCCACCCACACACACACACACTTTGGTGATCTGTGTCGGCCTTTCCACCCACTACTTGGAACATTCTAGAATTTGGAGAAGGGTTTGTGGTTTAAGGCTATTTAAAGCTAACCACATAAAGAATGAACAGAGTTTCTAGGAGCTGAACAAACGCATCCCCAAGTGTTCTGTACTAGAGCCTGTACAGACTGCCCTATAACAAAACAATCCCGCTCACCCGCTCTGCCTCCTGCATGCCGCAGGCTCCCTGGTAGGAGGGGCCGTGCCTACCTGGCAGGATGAGATATCTGACCCTCTGCCACGACGCCATGCTAACACTGTCTGAAAGGGAGCAATACTATAAGAAGGTCTATGATCAATACTCACGTATTCTAATGCCGAATTCTTAGAAGTTAGTTCTTTAAATTCCTTCATGAACATCTCCTTGACCTTTTCCATTTCGTTGAGCAACTTCTCCTTCTCCTCCTCTTTCCATCTCTCAAACAACTTCAGGAAGTCATCTTCTTTCGACTTCTGCATTTCATATTCCTGGAATCATTGTCATATGTGTCATTAAAGGCTCTGGGACGAAACAGAGCTGCAAATTCTAAAGCCAACTGGAGCTTTAGTCTGTCTTCTCTGAGGGAGACCAGTAGACGCTTCCTAAAACAGTAGGGTCTATACACAAAGATCCTTCCTAATCGAAACACGGCTGGGGTGCAGGCGAGTGAGACGGATCGCGGAGTAAGGGTACTTGGCGCCAAGCCTGACACCTTGAATTTGATCCCAAGACTCACAGGGTGGAAGGAAAGAACCAAGTCCAGCATCTGTCCTCTGACTTCCACATGCCCATTCACATACGTTCTCAGTAAATACACGTAAATAAAAAACAAAACCAGAAACCACGTTTGGAGACTGACGATATGGCTTGGAGGTTAACAGGGCTGGCTGCATAAGCGTGAGGTTCTGAGTTCAAATCCCTAACACACACCTAGGAAGCCAGGGTGGCCACACATAAGGCTATAACTCCAGTGCTGTGGACGCGAGGGACAGGAGGATGGCTGAGGCTTGAGGGTATCCAAGTCTTGCTCCAGGTTCAGTGAAAAACCTCAAAGGAATAAGGGCCCTGGCCTACATGTACATGTATATACACACACACACACACATGCACGCACACACACACATGCGCGCACGCGCACACACACACGCACACACACACGCGCGCACACACACACACACACACACACACGCCAGCATCCCCGTGTCCTTGCGTCTTTTAAACTCCTAGTGGTTGCATCATCTCCGGCAGAGAACTCCGCATCCTACCTTAGAGAACCGGACTGCATGGGCATGCTGGGAAGACTCCAGCTGGGACCTGGTGAGCTGCAGCTGTTCCTTCAACATGTCAACCTCCTTCTGGAGCCTGTCGGTCTGGGCCTTCGTATCGTACTCTGTGGCGACAGAAAGTCTAGTTAGAATCTGGAAAACCGTGTTTCTTGTGAACTCACCTAAAACCTTACAGGGCACAGCTGTGTGGATAAGACAAAAGAAAATGCCCCCACTCGGATCACTATTACCTAGTGTATGCTATGAAGCCCAGTCCCGCGCTTATCGGGAGCCCTTCATGTGACCAGACATTTCATTAATTTTAGTGACTTCTGTCAGCCACTCACGGTACTACAGCTTATTCACAGGGACAGCGGGTGAACGCTGTTCAGGGAGCAGTCCTGGTCGCTAGGACTCTGGACTCTTCAGACAAGCCCATCCCACTCAAAGCAGAGGAGCAAAGGCTTCGCCTGCAAGTACCACACCGTCGACAACATTTGGGCTCCCTCCCAACTGTCCTAAAGTCCCTGTCATTGGTCATATAAAGGCTGGGTACTCAAGATGCAGACGTGGGTAGTCATCTGTCAACTAAGGCAAAAGCGAAGGACGGAAAGGTTGTCCAAGGCAGCAAGGCATGAAGGGAGGAGTACTTATGACGTCCATGTACTTACATGAGGATGTACACATGACTGAATGGGTTTACATGTGCTGTGGGTGCAGACATGAAAGGGATGGAAACCAAAGCAGAAAGTCAGAACCTCAGAGATGACCTGAAGAGACAATACTCATCTCAGAGCCTGAAACGCCCTCTGACACGAGTATGGGAAACAAGAAACTGAAACAGAGAGAGAGGTCAGTTCACATCGAAGAGCGGCAGGCCGCTTGAAAGGAGTTCAACATTCGCGTGCGTCCAATGACACTGCTTCCTCGCTCAGCAGTCCGTGGTTTATAATGGAAATTTCTGCTTTCTGTTTTGCCTCGACTACAAAGCACCACGGGCAGGACTAGAAACAGACTGGCCCCGAGTGAAGGAAACCAGGGCATCTATTGAAAACACGCCTGCCCTGCTGGAGGAGGAGACCTGCCGTGCTCTGAGGGCATTCAAACAGTGCGAAGACCGAGTCCTTGATAAACCAGAGAACCCTCTCCACAGGACCCTCTCCCATTTCTGTCTTTATTGCTACCTATTTCTATCTCTGCTTTCTGGCTACTTCCCATCAGCACCCTGACACATTAATGCCAATATAAGATGATTTTCTCTTGGCTCCACAGTTCAATCAAGGTGCTGCTATCTTGGGTCTCCTGCTTCCCTTCCCAGCACACACTCAGACCGACCTGCAATGCCAAGGCCAACCACTGTGTGGCAGCAGTCAGTTCCCTATCAGCATCCCACTTTAGCTTCAGGAACAATGATATATTTGAGCTCTGCCACCTTCTAGGAACACTTTTCCTCTTGCTGTTCAAGACAGCACACTCCAGAGGTCACCCTCACGGGACCGTCTGCCTGCCTTTCTTGAGGAACAATGTTGGGAGATCTAGCAGAGGCCTCGGGTCTTCTGACCTCTAACTAGAAGGCTCCAACCAGCCCCCGTCCTCCAGGGTCCTTCCAGATCCCTCTATCTACCCCAGGTCTCCATCTGCAAGCATCTGCTGTGTGACCTGAGTGTCTCTTGCACGTGTGATGCAAATGTAGGTGCGGCTAACACAAACTCTCCTGCCTCCACCTTCTTTGAACCGGCTTCCCACCCCTCACCCTCCAGCACAGAAAGCGTTCTCCTATTAGGAGCAGGTCTGTGCTTCATCTCTTGCTTCCTCCCCCAGTCATAACCGTAGGCTCTGTGTCCGGCACGTTCTTCTCTCCCTCTGCCGTGCATCCATTCCCGTCTCGGCTTCCTCCTCTTCTCAGGTGGACTTCTAGGCACCTCCTCCCTCTTCTACCAGCTGCCACTATTGCCCCTGTGGGCGATTCACCTGCAGCTAGGATGCTCTCTGTCATCATTCTCCCTACGAAGGAGTCCCCCCACGTCTTCCCACTGTACCCCCATAACCCATAGGCCAGGGCCTTCGTTGCCTCCTGAGATCAGTTCCCCCAAGCCTCCAGCCTCCCCATCTGCCATGGGCCTTACTCACCCCACTCCTCTTCTCTAGACACACCGTGCAGCCTCTCCTCCCGCCCCCACTATCAGCGGTCTGTGAACCTCGGATGCTCTAGTCCCGAGATCTCACCGGACCTCAACTCCTTTAGGGCTCTGCTCTCTGGATAGAAATCGCCTCCTCAGAGAGGCCTCCAAAGCCTACCTGGGGTGATTCTCCCTGTCTCTGTCCTTCACAGCCTTGGATACGTTCTTTGGATCTGGCACTCGGAAACCAGCGCCCTGGTTCCAGTGTCACTTTGGCTCTCCATTTGCCGGCAAGACTCGAAGTGGGATTTCTCCAGCGTGCCCACACCGTGTCCTCGGCATCAGGGCACTGAGAACTTACACACGGGATTTACTCGTTTACAGCCTGGGAGACTTTCTTTTAAAAGGACCGAGAAGTGCACCGGACCACGACTCACTGAGAAAGGAACAAGGCAGCAGAGGGAACGTAACTCTGACGGAGTTCATGCCTTACCAAGGTGAGACTCTGCCGTGTGGCGGCGCTGGATGTGGCTTTGTAGGAAAGCTTGGTTCATGAAGGCCTTGTCACAGAAGTGGCACTGGAAAGAAAGCAACACAGTCAAGTGTCTGCAGCGAGATTCTCCATCTACCTGCAGTAAAAACCAGGGACCTGAAGCATGGCCTCTTGGCAGCTTCTCCTAAAAGATAAAGAAGCTGGCTAGAGACGCTAACCAACCCAAAGGGCAAAGGTAAGGTAAGAACACCCTTCCCAAGCTGAAACAAGTCAAGGGAATACATCTCCTGACAGCTGAAGCATCTCCTCTGGTAATGTCTGAAAGCCCTACTGATGTTTCTATTACGTTGACTTCCATCCTATTGCCACTGACTTGCTCATGGTAGGCTGAAAGACCACACCAGACACCAGCCCTGCTAACACCTTGATGTAGGATTCCCAGCTTCCAAATATCGTGAAAATAAATTTCCGTTACTTAAGCCATCTAATTGTTGGTATTTGTCATGGCAGACCTAGTAGCTAATACAGGTACACACACATATGTGGACGTGTTTGTAGATGTGTCTGGAGTGTCTGAAACCTACAAACACTCTCCTATGAATATATACATCTGTGAAGACTTTTCAAAGGTACAGGGTATACAACAGACATGAAGGAGAATACAAGGACACAATATTTCCTCTGGAAATGGATGGAGGGAAACTATTTTAAAAAATAGGAGTATGGCCTCTGGGAATTGGTCATACTCCAGGGGATGACCCCAAACCCAAGAGTATGTGGATAGGACAAACTGGACACCATAGGTTTTTTTTTTTTTTTTTTGCTATTTTACAGAGGACATGAAGTTGGTGGGGACAGATCTGGCAGGAGCTGGAGGAGGTGAATATGATTTTTAGAAGTTATTAAAATTCTTAAAGTTAGTAAAATTTTATATAAAATTAATGGAAAATACATCATTTTGTTTAATCTTAAAGTTTCCCCAACATAGAGGATGGAAATACAGCAAAACCCTAGTACGCATTCCATTTTGAAGGTGGGTAAACGTGTCAGTTACACTGGTCTATGTGGTCTTTCCATGCTTAGGTTAGTTCATTGTTCGTTCTTATCGACTTCTCTTTTTAAATCTTCTACATATGAATATTCGCATTTTGGTTATTTTGTTTTTTCTGTGTATTGTAGATTCTACATGATAAACTACTGAGGGAAAAGGCAGTGTGGATTGCCATTGTAACCCTTTTACACATCCTGGCTGCACACCACACATCACACCCACATTATCTGTGGGAAAAAGCCTTCAAGAAGTGGACATCCTGGAATATTTAATTTCTACTGCACGATTCCTGAGACTTCTTGAATCAAAAGAACATGGAGATAAAGAAAGGGATAAAGGAATGAGATCAGGATTACTGAAGATGACCTGGATCACGTGGTTTGCCCAGTCTCTTTGCAAAGAGCCCGGGGCTTCTGGACTTTGTCTGCCCAGGTAAGGAAACGTCAACATGCTGGAAGTCACGTGACTTTTCTCATCTTGTAATAAATCAGCTATGGTGTTTGTTTTGTCAGCTCTCTCAGGTTTTGGCTACAACAACAATTAGCTGTATGTTAAGAATGGCCACACGAGCGCCGTTAGCAATGGCTAAGATGCGGGGGACGACAACCTTCCTGTTCCACAGAGCAGACATTCATGTACATAGGAGCTGAGCAATTTGCTAAGGTCTAGCAGTTGCAACAGCAGTAGAGGCGGCTGTGGAATATTCCTTTACACTATGTGAAGGTATTTCACTGTGATTGGTTTAATAAAAGTCAAATGGCCAATAGCTAGGCAGGAGGTATAGGCGGGACTTCTGGACAGCACAAGCTCTGGGAAGAAGTGGAGCTGCAAGACAGAGGAAGCGGGATGGAGAGGACAGAGTAAAGGCAACTGGGCCACATAAAAGACGAGATTTAAAATATGGGGTTGAGTTAAAAGAGCTAGTAGGACAAGCTTAAGCTGTAAGTTGAGCTTTCATAATTAATGTCTCCCCGTCATTTCTTGTGAGTTGGTGGCCCAAAGCCGACTCCGTCGGGGATTTGAACCTACTCGTTCCCGAGAGAGCGTCCCCATTGCTGTTCTCTCTGTGTGAGCAGAGGCATGTGACCTGGATGCCCTCTGTCAGTCAGGCCACAGGAAAGAGGCCACAGGATGGAACACATTCACCAGCAGAGAAGTGACTCCCACCCTCTTGATTACGACTAAGACCCGACTGCGCTTTTCTATGTCATGGAATTTCTTACAATCTGAACATGCAAGCAGGCCCTCAACACGTTTATCTGACATTGAAGGTGTGGTGGACTGTGGGGGGGGAGGAGGAAGAGACGAGAGAAAGCTCAGTCCACCTGGAGCCATGTTTCCCTGTGAAGCCTGAGGACAGACAGAGTCATTTGCCTCACTTTGCCCAGCAGGATTCTGACTCTGTTGACTCCTCCCCCAAGCCAGCAGCATCAGAAAGGCGTGGCGGTTCCCTAACAAGGGGCGTTTCTCACTCCACACCTCGGGAATCAGAATCTCCAGAGTATCACAATCCTGGCAGGTAGGGGAAGGCCATGAGGAGTGCTTGGCCAATAAATGAATCTTCTCTAATTGAAAAAAATTAAGTGTGTGTGTGTGTGTAAGTGCACACTCACACTGGGGAACTTTCCCCACGTACCCTTCCTTTTCCGTGCCCACCACACTCCCTGTGTTCTACTACACTACGCTCCTCACTTTCCTCTCCTCTCCCAACCGTCTCCCTTTCTAGTTCCCTGACTTCTACAGGTACTCCACCATACACACACAAATCTAAGACTCAATTTTATGATCCACATATGAGAAAGAATTTGTATTTATTCTTCTGGGTCTGACCTACTAAAATAAAATTATACTGATCAATTTATCTACAAAGTTCATAATTTTATTTTTCTCTACTGGTACCTAGAACTCCATTGTGTATACGTAGTAGCACAGGGTCATTGTCCATTCTACAGCTGGTGTTTATCTAGTTATCCTGCACAGAAGGATAACGCCCCTCCAAGAAGCCTTAGGTTACCAAATGAAAACCCAGTGACAGGCGTGGGAATACTCTATAGGGTTGCTACGGGGGTCCCAGAAACTCCAAAAACAATACAGTATATTACCAGTGCTCCTGGTTACCTACTAGAACATGATTGTAAGACCTGCACTTTGATTACAGGACATGGGTAGACCACACCGGTTAACATGAAGTTTCTCCCCTGCTGGTTAGCTTACACGGTGTCGTAAGGTGCTGTGAACCCTGCTGAGGGAGAACAGCCATCAGCAGGGTTACCCAGCTGTGACTCCTGCAAGTCATCATGGCAACCACCCTGACCAGATCAGCCAGTGGTGCAGTGGTGGCATGGATGTGAGGGGAGATAACAAACAGCTCACGAAGCGTGGAAGACAAAGCGTAAAGACTGTAGAGCCGATGTCAGGAAGATTCCTTAGAAACAATGTCTGGTAGACAAGATGTAAAACAATGAGGCCATTACATTCACGAACCCACAGCAGCCATGGCTGCCGGCATAAGACCAGCACAAGATCAAGCCTTCAGCACTCCTGCTTGGAGAAGGAACAGGCTCCTGAGACTAGCTACACTGGCAAAGCTACACTGGCAAAGAGATAGTCACCTTTCTTCTGGGTGTAGTTTGTCCACGCTCCAGTAGAGGGCTAGCTACTTACACAAAGCCCTAGGTTGCATTATTTTTTTAGGCATTAGATTAATTAATTTTAATTCATTAATAAAAACTCAACTATATCCTAAAGTCAAATGACAAGCGAGATCAAGTGTCTTGCCCTACACTGTTTTGCTGACCAAAATATAACCTGAAGTGTCAATGTTTGCTCTTCACGGCTGTGGTCTGAGCCCCCGACTCACCCACATCTCCAGCACTGAAGCCTACTTCAGCTCCCATTTTCCGAAGACCACTTGAAGCCATTTAAAGAGTATCATCTCACATGTGTCAAAAGTACATTAATTCTGTCAACCAACAGGTTGACCATTTTAAAAAAAAAAAAAAAATCAGAGTTGGTCCTTCTTTCACTGAAGCACAAATTGAACCTCCCTAATCTGAAACCTTTAAATCCAAAATTCTCCAAAGCACAGACACCTACCCACAAGTATGAAACTCCACACACAACTCTACGCGATGGGTCTCAGTCAAAACATAGGCAAAGCAAAAATATTGCGGAAAACCAACACCAGGCCATCGCTGTAAGCTGTATTTAAAATAGCATTTAAGACCAGCCTGGTCTACAGTGCTAGTTCCAGGACAGGCTCCAAAGCCACAGAGAAACCCTGTCTCGAAAAAGCCATAAAAAAAAAATAAAATAAAATAGCATTTAATTATCTATTTAGATGTGGGTCTCGTGGGCTGGAGAACCTTTACTGTTCTTGCAGAGGGCCCAGGAGAGAGTCTCAGCATCACTTCAGGTGGCTCCCAAACCACCTGTGACTCCAGTCCCAAGAGCTCTGACACTTTCCAGCCTCCTTGGACACCCTCACATGATCACACAGGCACATACATAGAAACACATATTTAGATTTGAGTCCCAGCCCCGAGATACCTCATTAGGTGAACACAAATATTCCGAATTTCCAAAGATGTCTGGTCCTAAGCAGTTCAAAGCAAGAGTTACTCAACCCATACCCTGATTTCAAAATTGTAGTATTTATCCTGGGTTCAACATCTAATTTGAACAGAGATTATGATTAGATTCAAAGATGTTTAATTCTTTACATGCTAATCTTAGTATTCTTGTCCTTGGTAACCGCACCCATTAATACGTCAGGAGTCTAGAACTCATTGGGAGACAGCTCTAATGAAGGAACAAAACACAGACAGAGGAGAAACAGAAGCCTGGCAAATGGAGGTAATAGGGGCCTGGCTGACGGACCCACTAAGGTTGTTGGTTCTACTTTGGGACTTCTCTGTCATTTGGGAAACACTTTAAATTTTTAAAAAAGGGGGTGGGTCCCTCACATGTTGAATCATATTTCAGATCCTTTGGGGGCCAACCGCAATAGCAATTTGTACACAACTGATTTTTTTCACATCTATTGTAAAGGAGGAAACAGGTTCAACAACCTATATTTGGACAATATAGTAAGTTATGCAGGCAATAGTAGATACTTGATTATCAATTCCTTGGTGGCTACAGAAGGTAATGAAACATTTTCTCTGTTGATTAAAACGAGTGTTTTTTGCTTAGATCTGTTTTCTCTGAAGAACGAATCTCTGGGAAGAATGGAGAAGTCAGGGCTCCTAAAGTGAACTGGTCCGGCGCAGCTTCCTACCTGGTAATAGCTGGCTTTGGCCTCTATCATGAGCTGCTGTGTGGAGAGCATCTTCTTCCTCCGTTTACACTCGTCCTTAAGTAGTTTGATCTCGCCAGCCTGCTTGGTGAGCAGCTGCTTACTCTGCTCGTAGTCGATCAGGCTCAGGCGCAGCCTCTCCTCCACCAGGTTTAGTTGCGAGGTGAGGAACTCCTGCGAATGCATTAGGTATTCGATGGTGAGCTGCGCCAGGCGGATCAGCTTCAGCAGCACTGGGTCTACCCCCGACTGGCAGTGTGGGCACTTCTCGTCCTCCAGCTTGCAGAAGGTGATATTCATGATGTTCTCCTGCAGCGTCAGGACGTCCACAGCGCCGGCCACCTTGTCCACGTCGATGGCGCTCAGCCGCCTCCAGTCCACGCTCTCCAGTCGCGGCCGAAACTGGAAGAAGGGCAGGGGGCCCGAGGCCGCTCTGGGGGGGACAAAGGCCATGGGGGCCGCGCCTGCGGATGAGGCGTCGGGCCCCTCGGGGCTGTTGGCCAGAGGGTAATAGACGTGCTTCTGGAAGGGCTGCGGAGGAAGAGAGCACGGCAGAAGGCAGGAGAGCTTGAGAGTCCCAGCGAACCCCACCGTCCCCGCCCTGCATCCCGGACAAGCACCTCTGGCCTCGCGCATCTTACCATGCTTGCAAGCCAGTCCACCGCCTAAGCTTGCGCTGCAGGGGCGGGGCAGTGTACTCTACTGGCCCGGGCCTCCTCGGGGCCGCCGCCGCCACTCCCCCTCGTGAGCCTGACGAAGGCCCAGACCCCTGCTGCGGCGGCGGCGGCAGCCTAAGATCTGGGCGTCCAGGACGTTGCTATGGCAGCGCCCAGCCCCGACCTGGAGCACTAGGCGTATCCGCCCACGCGCGTTCAGCATGCGCTCAGGGACCTGCGGGACCAGAAGGACAAGAGACCTCTTGGACCAGCCGGAGAACCACACTCCTCATCTTCCGGGAGCGGGCATCTGTCGGCTGCCACCTCCCCTGACACCACCCTCCCTGGTCTCAAAAGACAGGACCCAGAAAGCCTCTGAAACATGCGTAGGGTCATGTCTCCTGAATCTTGAACTCCTAACTGTGGTCTTCTAGCTCTCCACCCCCTATGCTAGCGTTAGGTTTTGAGATCTGAAACACACACACACACACACACACACACACACACCTTTCCCACACATTTGGGGAATGTGTAGCAACAGTTAATTGAGAGCATAAGGGCGGGAGGGAAATTTGGGATAGGACATTCTTCATGCTGGCTACGGTGTTATCTGGATGTATACGTTTACCAAAGTTAACGGAATTGTACACCACAATAGAGTTAAGCTTATCAGCCTTTTAAAATTTGTCTTGCTTTAAATATACTTTTTAGACGGATTGTTCTTCCTCTGTGGATTGGCAGCTTAACTTTGACATCTTGTTAAAATACAAACCAAATAACTAGCCCAATGTATGCAATAGTTTGTCATCCCAAAAGCATTTCTCAAAATGTTGAAGTTAAGAAGGATGCGAACGTCAACCGTCAGCGTTCTACCAAGGCAACCGGGCTCCGGGATTTACCTTACAAACTTGTGGCGGTGCTGCATTCTTTAAACAGTTCTAGCAGTGACCTGCAGACCCCAGGCCTCTCATTGTGGGGGTCTTCTGGAGGCTGCCAGTGGTTCCCGCGGAGATCAAGGCGCTGAGGAAAAGCCAGGCATTCCTCCTCAATCCACCAGGGAGGCCCTGCTTGGACCAACCATCAGGAATTCTTTTTTCTTTCCTAACAACCAAATACACGAACAGAAAAAAGGAAAATACAATTCACAATAACTAACCAGACGATAAGTTGTAACCAACTATTTTGCACACTTTCCGTATAAGTAAACCCACAGCAAAGTGTCCAGGAAATGAAACACACACTTCATATATATAAGCCATGTAGTCACAAGATTCTGGGGCTGTATGAAAACCAGATTTTGCCGGAGCCTAGCATAAAAGCCGGAAGCACATATACTTTAAAGATTGGCTCTTCTATGTACAGAACACATCTGTTGACCCTGGCCCTCCGTTTCCTCAGCTATTGAAGCTCTGGGACACCGACCTGGCAGGTTTGTGGATTCTGGGCTCCATCCACTGGGCTGGCGGGATCAGCGGGAATAAGAGAGGTGTGTTGCTTACCGCTGTTTCCAGCACCTAGTGTAGCGAGGGAAAGGAAAGGGCATTCGGAATGTGCTAGGATTAAAAAATAAATTTAAAAAGCCAAAAACAAAATCAACTAACCAAACAAACAAAAAACGGCTAAGTGAGTTAGGTGCTTGGTTGGGGAGATAATGGCTCCAGGCCTATGTCCCTCCCAATTTTTTCCCCTTTGGCCAGTTAAAACGATGGACCTTTGTTGCGTTCCAAAGATCTCTAGCTTAACGCGGGAGAGGGTCGCCCGCTCCCCATGCATACCCCACAGGGATGAGGGCAGCCCCAAGCCACCCTCTTGGCGGTCACCACAGGAGCTCAGGGCATCTGCGGTTAGCCATCCTTAGCCCCCTAGGTCGAATCTCGACCACAAGATGGCCGGAACAGGAAGGCAGGGGGCATACTTTCCTGTCCCCCACCCCCACCTCGCTCCCTGCTCCCCATCCCAGGCTGGGTTCCCAGCCCCGTGCGGGGACTCCTGTTCTGGGCACACCGCGCTGTGCGTCAGGCCTCATGAACCAGAAAAGACAAAGGTTCGTAAAGCCGAGTCCTAGAAGGCAAAAGATAAGGTTGGAGGCCGACGGCCGCGGCGGATCCGCAGCGTTGCGGATCTCAGCAGGCAGAGGAGGGAAGAAGGCCCGACTTCGCCAGCAGACATGAGAGATGCTCTGTGTTATAGAAGCCCGGCGGGAGCATCCCAGATCTCGACTCACCGCAGCTGCGCGCTCCTGGGCGAAAGCCGGGCGCTGCTAGCCACGAGGCGTCGCCGGGGCCCCAGATCCCGGGATTGCTTCTGGCGCAGAGGCGGGGCTCTCGGAGCAGCCGAGCAGGGAGAGGCAGGCCGGCTCCTTCTTCCAGGGTGCAAGATAAAGTGTGTCTTGTCTGGGCAAGTTGTGACGAGGCGGTTAGCCTGGCGTAGCTCCTCGTCCTCCCAGGCTCCAGGCCGTGGGTGGCTAAGGCTGCCCCACCCCCCTCCCGCCCCCTCCCCTTCTCGGTCTTCTGGTGGCTTCTTCTCTCCGCTACCCGGCTCCTCTGGCAGCTGGGCGGGACCGTCCGTGCCTAGACCGCAGCGCTAAAATGCGCTCCTCCAATCCCGCTGCCGCTGCAGACACGTGACGCGACGCTGAGCGCTGTTGCTGGCCCAGGGTGCTAGCTTTTCCAAAAGATCCAGATTCACTTCTACCTTAGAGTTACTCTCTTTCAGCTCGCTGCTTCCTCTGAGGGGGCCGGTATGAATTTTCTTCTGAGAAGAGATGCATTTTAACTGTGGCTATATGCAGATGGAAGAGAGACCTTCAAGAGCCTAATGCAGGATGTGGTCTAGAGTCAAGAGAAGTGTGACTATCCCGTTAGCCCCAAATTGGAACCATGATCCTGCAGAGGGGAGAGGAGGGAATCTCCGTACGCTCTCATAGTGCCTCCTATAAAACGCCGTTATCTAAGGGGATGATGTTCACTCTTGGTGAACGTTGAATTACAAAACTAACAAGATCACAGAGCAGAGTGACAGCAGGAACTAGGCTTTTAACATGGGGGATAGGAGATGAGATGATTTATCGTATTTCTGAAATTTATCCTATGTGTGGACTTTCAGTTAACTGAGATACAATAAACTAATCCAATTTGAGGGATTTGGAGCGATTACAAATATGGAAGATAACAACATAACGGGCTGATTAGTTTTTATCAACTTGACATTAATTATAGTTACCTGGGAAGGCAGAACCCCGGTTAAAAATTTGCCTCCATTGTCCTTACGCTTGTCTGGAGGGCATTTTCTATAATGCTGTTTGTTACTGAGGGTGGTTTCACTCTTGGGCAGGTAAGGAAACTGAGCAAGCCTGAGGAGCAAGCCCAGAAGGAGCTCCAGCGGTGGTCTCTGTTTCGGTTTCAGGGCATGCCCCAGGCTCCTTCCTTATGCTCCAACCTGGCTTTCCACAATAATGACGACTTTGTTTGGACTAAACCCTTTCCTTCCCAAGTTCTTTTTGGTTAGGGCAATTATCACAGCAACAAGAAAGTAATAACAGGTTGTGTCACAGTTTCCTCTGAGAACAGAAACATTCCATCCTTCAGGGAAACTCTGTAAGCATGAAGGTAAACAACTCAAAAGAGCTTCAAGAAGTTCCTGAAACTGACCAGACATATTAGACTCCTCCCTGCCAAAGTAAGCAATCAAAGCTGAGAGTCCCTTTCAATCTATGTGAACCTGAGCTGCAAAGAAGACTCTGAGACCAGATCAGCAGCCCTGGAGAAGCAGACACCAGCAGAGCTTCCCAGAAGAAGCTTAAAACAGTCTCCTGGAAAGGACATTCTCTAACTTGATGAGTTGCCTGCAAGCTACACTGTGCGCTCCAGGTTCCCAGCTTTTGTGAGCTGTCACACATGCAAGGAGGGGCCTTGGTGATGCAATTGTCTGAGCCATTTCTGCTCCTGTAAGTCATCTCAGCAAAACTTACTGGTTCATCAAGGTGGGTTGTTTGTGGTATCCTGATGTGGAAGTGATTTTTTTTTTAATCTGTTGCTTTCATTGGTTAACTAATAAAGAAACTGCTTGGCCCTCTGATAGGGTAAAAAAATTTGGGGGGGGGGGGGGGTTTCGAGACAGGGTTTCTCTGTGGGTTTTTTTTTTTTTTGATTCCTGTCCTGGAACTAGCTCTTGTAGACCAGGCTGGTCTCGAACTCAGAGATCAGCCTGCCTCTGCCTCCCAAGTCCTGGGATTAAAGGCGTGTGCCACCACCGCCCGGCTGATAGGGTAAAACTTAGATAGGCGGAGTAAACAGAACAGAATGCTGGGAGAAAGAAGCTGAGTCAGTGAGTCACCATGATTCTCCCACTCCAGACAGACGCAGGTTAAGATCTTCCCTGGTAAGCCACCTTGTGGGCTACACACATTATTAGAAATGGGCTAGTCCAGGTGCGAGAGTTAGCTGAGAAAAGGCTAGATATAATGGGCCAAGCAGTGTTTAAAAGAATACAGTGTCCGTGTAATTATTTCGGGTAAAGCTAGCCAGGTGGCGGGACACAGCCCACCGCTCCTACTTCAACAGTATCCATGCTTTTGTCTGTTGTGGGATTCTGGTATGGTGCCAGTAGACGTGTGTGTTGCATCTTTTCAGGGAAAGTTGTGTCACACAATGCCAGGACAGCTATCAAAAATCTTTAAAAATCAATTTTCTAAGTAAACAGAGAAGAATTAAAACGTGAATAACTGGTTTATAAAAGAAATACCCATTATATGTTATGTATAAGAAATTCACTTTAGTTATACATGGTGGTGCACACTTTTAATGCCAGTACTCAGGATGCAGAGGATCTCTGTGAGTTCAAGGCCAGACTAGTCTATATCCATTTTACAGTGTTGGTTTTGCTTATCTTTCTTAGGAATTGAATATTCTTATAGCAGAACAAGCACACATTATTCAAGTACAATAGATTTTCTTTCTTAGAATTAGCTGATGGGTAAGAAGTCTTTAAAATGACTGGAGTTTTGAACTCAGCAGTCAACTAAATTTTAGAGCATTGGTTTTCAGCCTTTCTAACGCTGCGACCCCTTAAGACAGTTCCTCATGCTGTGGTGACCCCCAACCATAAAATTATTTCATTGCTACTTCATAACTGTAATTTTGCTACTGTTATGAATTGTAAAGTAAATCTCTGTGTTTTCCCATTGTCTTAGGTGACTCCCTGAAAGGGTCACTTGACACCCCCAAAGGGGACATGACTGGTTGAGAAGCATTGTCATAGTGAGTTCCAGGATAGTCAGGGCTGCATAGTGAGACTCTCAAGAAAATAAGTCCATTTGAACCAGGCGGTGGTGGCGCACGCCTTTAATCCCAGCACTCGGGAGGCAGAGGCAGGCGGATCTCTGTGAGTTTGAGACCAGCCTGGTCTACAGAGCTAGTTCCAGGACAGGCTCCAAAGCCACAGAGAAACCCTGTCTCAAAAAACAAAACAAAACAAAAAGTCCATTTGAAATGTGAAGATTATATAGATTAAATGTGGCAGTGTTATCAGTCACCCTATGGTGTAGGGCTGTTTTGTTCTGAGGTAGACTCTCACATATGACAGGCTGGCATGGGCCACTCGACTTCTTGTCTTCCACGGTGGAATGTACACTTTAAACTGCTTTGCTGTTTTGTGTCTATTTTCAATCTTGTATTTAAAACATTAAGGCACAGAGTTACAGTTTTCTGAGTTTCACTGAGAGAGTTCTTGTGGTGCTGGGTATTGAAGCCAAGGTACTACTCCGTCAACTAAGCTGTTTCCTTTGCCCAAAGGTTAGCGTTCTTGATAGAAACCACAAGGCAGGTAATACCAATGAGGTTTACTGGAACTTATGCTCTAACAGTGTGTGGGGAAGGCTTCTTAGATCGGCTGGCTGAGAACATGGCAGACAGTCGCCTGGCTGCTTCCTCACGTGGGGATGTGTCTGCTTTCTGATTGTAGCTTGTGTTTGTGTCTGATGATGACTAGGTCCTGGCTGTCTGTCCTAGGGTTTCAGGGCTAGGGTTGGGGATGTGGAGGACTGCCACTTCTCATTCTGTGTTCTCTTCTAGACTGCAGCACCCTGGACAGGTCCTTCCAACACCCACCGCAGGGAGGCCCAGCAGGAGCCTTACACAAGGTCAGTCTTTCCACTGTCTTTCACAGGGATTTGAACCTTGAGCAGAAGTTCAAAGGATCAGAGGTATATGTAGTCAGGGCTGGAGAGATGGCTCGGTGGTTAAGAGCACCTGCTGCTCTTCCAGAGGACCTGGGTTCAATTCCCAGCATCTACATGATTGCTCACAACTGTCTGTAATTCCAGTTCCAGGGGACCAAAACAACTTCACACAGACACACACGCAGGCAGAACATCAATGTACGTAAAATAAAAATGAGAGGTATATGTCGTCCTTAACTGTTTCCTCGCGCCACTGTTCCCCTAAGGATGTTTATTCTTAGGCATCCATTTTATTAGCTAAGCTTGATGCTTGTGTTCTTTTAGCTTACATGTTATTACCATTAATTTGTAATATGAATCTTTTGTGCTCCCAAGAACTTGACAAAAATCATTACACTGGGAAAAGTAGTGTAGCAGTTTGAGAAACTGGATTTTCCAGCACGGTCTACTTCTTTACTTCCAGGATGGAATGTATATTTTAAACTGTTTTGTTGTTTTGTGTCTATTTTCAATCTTGTATTTAAAACATTAAGGCAGAGTTAACAATTTCCAGAAAAAGTTTGCATGCTAAAGTTTCACTGAGAGAGGGCGACAAGTAACAGGTATGCTGATACCAAGTTTCATTCCAGCTGTTTGATAACTGGTAACAAAATGATCTTTCTCTAAAAATGTATTTTCCACAGATCTCCTACATATACACATTCCACATATATATCTTACTATGAAATCATTACTTAATATGTAATATTAGGCAAGCAAATGTGTAATACATGATTCAGTAGTTTTATGACAGCTATCACGCTGTGGAGCAATCTTTGTATACTATAAAGATGTATTATTTTCATTAGTTAATAAAGAGCTGACTGGCCTGTAGCTGGGCAGGAAGAGATTGGGCAGAAGAGCCTGACTAAGGATGCTGTGAAGAAGGAGTTCAGAGTGTCAGGAGTCGTCAGCAGATGCAGAGGAAGCAGGAGATGGATATGCTGTGCTGGAAAAAAGTATTGCCATGTGATAAAGTGTAGATAAGAGATATGGGTTAATTTAAGTTGTAAAAGCTGGTTAGTAATAAGCTTGAGCTTTGTGCCAAGCACTTATAATTAGTATTAAGTCTCTGTGTGGTTATTTGGGAGTAGCTTCCGGGACACAGAAAAATTCCACCTACATATGGTACCCATATATCTGGCACCTACATCCACATAAGACCTGAGAAATTTCTTGAAGGGTAAGAGGAAGGGTTAACCAAGTGAAGTGTCCGTGAAAGTGCTACATTGAACGTACTTTACAGCTCAAATACAAATGGGAATAAGAGGAACTAGAACAGACACGATATGAAAGATTGTGAAGAAGGAAATACTAGGAGCTGAAGGTAGATTCTGCTGGGGGAGTGGGGAGGAAGGATGAGTTCCCTAAAACTGAGGATCCGTGAAGAAGTCTTATGAAAAGCCGTGTCTTTTGAACTAACAAAAAACATAGTATAAAAGGAGCAAGAGCAGAGGCACACTGCATGGGTGGACATGCTGCTCTCAGAAGACGTGGGCTATTAAAGGAACTTCTCACTTCAAAGCATGCGTCATCTCCCTATAAGTTATAGGTCAAGAAAGTTCCAGAGTCCTTCAAAGACGGTGCAGTTATTGCCATTGCTCTTGGCTGCCTTAACTGGGTGGTGAGACACTATTGCTCAGGACACCACATACTTTCCTTGTGGTGAGAGATCCGTCCTGAATTGACCGGGGAACAGTCTCCCATGACTGCCTTTCATAGTGCCGGAAGGTGCTGTTCAGGCTGCTGAGGGAGAAAAGACATCCAAGGTCTTTTCCAGCTCGAGACCATGCGTGCTCCATCGCTGATCTGCCAGGAAAGATGTGCCCACTGGCACAACACTGGCAAGAGCGTTCATTGGATGCTATAGTTAGCTTCAGCTGTCAGCTTCATACAAACCTAGGTTCAGCTGTGAAGAGGGAACCTCAGTGGAAGGATTCCCCAGATCAGGCTGGCCTGTGTTCATGTCCATGAAATATGAAAATATCTTTTTCTCTTTTCTTTTCCCTCCCTTCCTTCTTCCCTTCTCTTTTCTTTTGTAGAGACAATTCCACTATGTACCTCTGGCTATCCTGGACTCAGTTGTAGACCAGGCTGGCCTCTAACTCACAGAGATCTGCCTGTCTCCGCCTCCAGGTTTCTGGGATTAAGGCAGGTGT
Source organism: Microtus ochrogaster (assembly GCF_000317375.1). Classification (NCBI taxonomy): domain Eukaryota; kingdom Metazoa; phylum Chordata; class Mammalia; order Rodentia; family Cricetidae; genus Microtus; species Microtus ochrogaster. The sequence continues at coordinate 30,969,970 of NC_022019.1, forward strand.
GTGCCACTACTGGTTGGTGGTGAAATGCTTAACAACTGGAAAAAAAAAAAACTTCAAAAGGAAGAATTGGCCTCCAGTGACCTCTGGTGGCTACAGCATATAATTTTTGCCTCCCTTTAGCCTTTTTCTTTTCTTTTCTTTTTCTTTCTTATTTTGTTGTTGTTTTTGTTTTTTGAGACAGATATTTTCTGTGTAGCCCTGACTGTCCTGGAACTCACTCTGTAGACCAGGCTATCCTCAAACTCACAGAGATCCACTTGCCTTTGCCTCCTGAGTGCTGGGATTAAAGGCGTGCGTCATCATGCCCAGCTGTTACCTTTTTTCTAACGTGTAATGAAAGCAGAAGTACACTGAACGAAGCAGTGACCATACAGGTCAGAGTCATTGCTCTGGCTAGGACTAAATGGACAGCCATGGAACGGGCAACCCTAGAGTTGAATTCTGGGAGATATATATATATATATATATATATATATATATATATATATATATATATCTTCTTTGGCTTCTCAAAAATCCACTTAAACATATTTTCACAATTATACACATGCACACAAAGTATTTTGATCATATTAAACCAGTTACTGTCTCTCATTCCCCTTCAGTCCTGGTAACCCTTCTCTTCGTCACGTCCTTCCCGCTGCTCTCATGTCTTTGGTGCATAAGCATCCAGGCACGTATATTTACTGGAGCAACAGTAACTTACCTGTGGCCACACCGTTGAGGAATGGCACGTGTATTTACTGGAGCAACGGTATCTTACCTGTGGCCACACCGTTGAGGAATGGCACGTGTATTTACTGGAGCAAGAGTAACTTACCTGTGGCCACACGGTAGAGGTATGTGGCTCTCCCTTCCCCAACAATCATTAACTTCCGTCATCAGGAGCCCCTCCAAGGACCAACTCTTTAGGAAAAGTTATATTCTTCCTCCATAGCTGAGAATCCCTATTAGAGAGATGATGTTGATAGTGCTACGTTAAGACTGGATTTGGGTACCAATTGCTCAAAATGATTCCAATTTGGTTGGTTAAAATGATGCACCTTCTTACAACATTCTGGCCAGAACTTCAAATAAGAACTTCAGAAAAATCCTACTGAGTACTTATAGACTATTTGCAATTATACCAGACAGTAGTCTTAAAACTTAACCATCATTTTACTTTTACAGGATCCCATAGAAAGAATATCACCCCCCTGACAGCTGGAAGACGACGTCCCCTCTCCTAAGAAAGTTTGTCCTCAGGGTTAGGGACATCAATTAGGGGTGGATTACAACTGGTATAGAGTTGGAAATTGGGGTAGAAATTATGTAGGCTCAGGGATCTTTTTTGAAAAAAAAAAGGGAAATTGGATTGGATAATGGGTACATTAGTATGAGCTTACTCACACTAATAATAATAGTGAGTAATAGAGTGAATACTTGTGAGGTATTATTTATAGGCAATTTTTATTGGTATAGATTCTTATATATTGATACAAATTCAAATTATATTGAATAATCCTATTTCTGATTACAATTGTTTGTACACCTAGGCAAAGTTATTTTGTCAGATTGTATGCATGCATGCTTCTACATATGCTTAAGGCATTTTGTATATTGATATAATTTTAGGATATATTTATCATATTGCAATATATATTTCTACCTCTGATCAAGATACTTCTATATTGCTTACATTTTGAAGTCATTGTCCTCATTTTCTTTACAGTTTAAAGATTGTTTAATATTCTATTATGAAGTCTTAGTCTTTAACCTATATAGGTATTAAGTATTACAGGTCTATAGTCATCCATGTATGTCATACTTATAAGACTAATCAGTTTCTTTAGATACTTAGAGATACAGAGAAAGGTAATCTTCAGCCACTTCAAAGATCTGTAGAATATGGCATTTAAATAACTTAGGGTTCTGTTGATGTGAGACACGATTGCTCCTGGCAGCACCGATCTACTCCCGAGAGAATGTTGAGCACTGAAGACACTCCACTTGGAGCTTGTTTTCTTCTTGGCAAAACTGGCCTTTGAGAAAGGAACTGCCCATGCCTCAACCACTGACAAAATGCATGGTATCTGGACTGGACAAGCAGGATACAAAAAAGACTGCCAAACATTGCCAAGACCGGGTAAGATGGTTCTGAAAATATTCTTGCCTCTGAAAATGGTCTGTCAGTTACTCTAGGCCTTAGCCAGAGTTGATTGCTTCAATGTTGTAACTGAGACTGGGTGATTGCCCAGGTAGCCAGTTGTCTCTGTCATTTATTGCACATTTTGGAAGTTGATTGATTGTACTTCCTGTCTACTCTAGTAAATTTTTTTCTTAAAGATTTATTTATTTATTTACTATGTATAGAGTTCTTTCTGCATGCTTGCCTTCAGGTCAGAAGAAGGTGCCAGATCTCATTACAGATTCTTGTGAGTCATCATGTGGTTGCTGGGAATTGAACTCAGGGCCTCTGGAAGAGTAACCCATGCTCTTAACCTCTGAGCCATCTCTCCAGCCCTACTCAAGTAATATTATTTCCCTTCTCAGGTCTTCAGTGGGGTTGACGACTAGAGAGTCCTAGTTACTTTCCTCTCATGACTTGACTAAGGTATTTCAAATAGGACTTAGACTCCTTAGTATAGGATAATTATTGAAATATTTAGCATATATTTCTTGCTTGATACTGTTTGTGCTGGTTGTGATTCTAATCTTTATGCCTGATATTTGTTCTTATTGCAAATAGTTTTGTATTAGGCTTAGAACTCTATTATTTAAGCAAAAGAGGGAGGTGCTGTGGGAGCTCCTTCAGCCAGTAGCCTTTATGACACGCCCACTTGGGCATGGCCTCTTATACTATAAATGCCACTGCAAAGCACAACATGCTTGCTCTCTCTCCCAGCTGCTGGATTTGGTTCCCGTTCCCTATTCATGCAGAGGACTGTGATCTGTGAGTCTACCCCTAAATAAATAACCCTTTGTTATACTCAATTCTGAGCTAGGGTGGGATTATTTTATAGCCTCCATCATCAGTAGCCACTGTAAAATATGCTATAAAATCTACCCCAAAAAACCCTTTTTTTCTCCTTAACTTTCTCTCTCTTAAGATAGCCTCATCGCTGTTTGTATTTAAAGCCGTACTCTTTAAATAGCAATCTTATTATGGAAAGCTTCAAGCTTCCGATTAGATATAATTCTTTGAAGAGGCCTGTTTGCTGTATTTATCACTTCTTGCCTTGTGTCCCACCACTCTTATTTCGTGTCACCCCCCCCTCCGCCCCAACTCCGGTGAGATTCCTTTATCAGTCAACAATCCAGCCTTTCGACTCAGTTCCTCCTCTTTGCAGATCTACCTTTTAATCTTACACTTTGTGGGACCATGCTCTCCTTGTTTTCCTTCTATGTCTGGACTTGTTTTCTGTCTTTTGCTGCCCCTATACTTTCTCCTAGGTGCTCTCCCCCATTTTTGTTTAGTTCTGTTTATACCTTGTCTTTAGGTGAGCTCATTCACTCCTGATTTTATGACCCTTCTTCTCTCAACTCCAAATGCAGACATTCAACCACCTGCTTTATATCTCTGATGTCTGAGAAGCATTTCTAGCATAACATGGCTAAAAAGTAACTCTTAATTTTCATTTTGTCTTCTCTTACCTTAGCCAGATGTTAGCCAGTGATAACATCTAGTTACCTAAGCCATGGTAGGCATTGTTCCTGACTCGTTCAAAGGTCCTAATCCCCATCTAACCTACTTGTTGCCGTCTTGCTCCACGTGAAATCTACAATTTAGCTTGCTTCTGTCTCCATCTCTGTAGTATCTCCATTTTTCATCTTAGCTTGGCATAATAATCTCCCGATCACATCTGACCTCTAAGATGTTTGTTAAAGAACAGTCCAATAAGAAAAGTTCTCTGCTTCAAACCCCCTGGTGGCTTCCTGTTTCCACAGAGTAAGATTAAAACTGCTTCTTTGAGCCTAAAAGTTAAGTGACTGACGCGGTAGTACCTGACTTAACACGGTTCAGTTGCACATACTTTTTGTCTTTGAGGGAGAAAAATAGCACATTCTGAGTGTTGACTGTTTCAATAGTAGCTGTAGGCATGACATTCTTGTGACGCAGCAAGGGCCATGCAGTGAGCTGCAGCTTCCATTTGGCCTCACCCTCCTCCTCCTCAGCACACTGGGTTGCTACATTGTGGTGTTTAGTAAGTTCCACGTAAGGGTTGCATCTTCCACTTCCCATCCCTCGAACTTACTATGGGCTGATCAGGATGTGGCCTCACTCTTAAGGAGAAGAACATTCTATCCACGTCTCACATTAGATTATCCCACCGTGGTTCATTATATTGTTACCCAATAACTTTAAAACATACCGTCTCATCCCAAAGTTTTTATACTTTCTATTCTCTCTGTCCAGCTCCTAAAGCAATGTAGGCATAAATTTCTGTCCCTTCCAGTCCTGTAGCCATTCAGTCCCAAAGAAACACACAGAGGCTTATATTAATTATAAACTGTTTGGCCTATTGCTCAGGCTTATTACTAACTAGATCTTACCACTTGCATTAGCCCGTAATTCTTGTCTGTGTCAGCCATGTGGCTTGGTACCTTTTCTCAGTGAGGCGTTCTCATCTTGCTTCCTCTCTGTCTGGCTGGTGACTGCATCTGCCTGTCCTCTTCCCAGAATTCTCCTAGTCTGGTTGCCCCACCTATACTTCCTGCCTGGCTACTGACCAATCAGCATTTTATTAAACCAATATGAGTGATAAATCTTTATAGTATACATGACCATTATCCCACAGCAAAGCGACTGTACTTATTTTTGTGTAAAGTCATGTTACTTTGTGATGGTTGAACACAAAATGTCAGTCACAGTGCTGGAAGCACTCATCCCTTGCTAGCAGTGCTGTTTGGGGTGGTTGTGTGCCAAGTGGGCTAATGTAGGTTACAAGCCTGGGCCTCGAATTAAAGTCCAGATTTGCCTCTGCTCCTGTCTCTGCCTGGATTCAGAGACAATGGACCGAGAACAGGATTCCATTGGCTCCCATTACTGTAACTGCTATACTTTCCCTGCCTTGATGCACTGATGTTGACTGAGTTTTCTGTCCTACTAGGTTCCTGCAATCATTAAGTCCCAAAGAACTCACACAGAAGCCTATAGTAGTTATAAACTGATTGACCTAGTAGCTCAGGTTTATTATTAACTCTTATAACTATATTAGCCCAGTATTCTTGTCTATGTTAGCCATGTGGGTTGGTACATTTTATGGTGAGGAAGTCACATCTTGCTTCTTCTGTGGCTGGGCCAGGACTGCAGAGGAATGGGCTTTCCTCTTCCCAGAATTTTCCTGTTCTCCTTAACCCACCTCTACTTCCTGTCTGGTTGTCCTGCCTGTACTTCCTGCCTGGCTACTGGCCAATCAGCGTTTATTTAAAATATAATTGACAGAATATAGACCATTGTCCCACACCACACTGAGATCCTCTACAACTCTGAGCTGAAACCAACCCACCCTTCCTTCCTTGGTAGGTTACAGCCACAGAGAATCTATAGACACTTTTTTAAATGATCCTTTTCAAGGGATACTTTGTGTATGGTAGTTCTGCTACTATGGGACTGTTGAATGTTTAGAGTCTCTCAGCACTTAAGACCCTTGGTATTCTTAATTTGTAACCCACACATATTGTTCTAAAAAGACTTTTTTCAGTTCTTTTTCCTTAAGGCTAGATTCACAAGCGACATCCAGGGATAATACAGTTTTTTTTCCCCCATTGTTGGTTCCCTTGGTCAGAAATGCCTCATTTGTGTGATACGTTTACTTGAGGACAATAAAATCATCTCCCACCTTTTTACTTTATCTTGTGAGGTATATGTGTATCTGTATTCATCTCAAACAAACCTCAACAAAACCTGAAAGTTTCTGTATGATTTTGCTCCTGTTAGAACAGAGTAGCATTAGTCCCAGGAGCCTTTACCTGCTTCATAAAACCTCCAACTCTTGAGGTTTCAGGATCCTGCTTAATTTACAGATCAGGATAACATATAATAGCTGGTTTGGAATTTAAACCTTGTGCTTTTCAGCGCTCCCTTCCCCGCAGCTCCTCAGGGGCTCACTGCTTCCAACCATGAATGGTTTCTTTTACATTCTGTTTCTTTGGAAATGGGATAGAGAGAGCAACCGTTCCTTTTTCCAACCTTTACAGTGTATCTTCAAATCTGTTAGGTCCCAAACCTTGGGACAAATGAGTAAGGTTCCTATTTAACATATCAACGAGGACTTAGAGCCTGGTTCTCCCAGTATTGCTTAGTCCCTACCTGGTACAGGCTTGGCATATCCCGCCCTTTACCCTGAAAGTGCCCCAGAGGTAACATTCTGGTTACCGCTCCCTCCCCTCCCACTTTGAACCCTTCCTCCTCTTGGCTGCGGAACCCAGTTCCCCTCTCTTCCCTCTCCTCACAGTCTGGTCATGTTCACTCTGGACTCACCCAGATGTCTCTGCCTCTATGCGCCCCCTTTCATCTACAATAAATTTTCTCCTCCACCATAGCTAGGAACAATCATGCCCTTCCTTTTTATTTTTATTTTTCATAAAAAAAATCACCATAATTCTTAAAGCACGAAGTAACACTAAGGTATCAAAATCACTGGGCGACAAACCCGCATTGTTTAACTGTCTAAAACACGGCTGATAATATAGAACGTGTTCACAACAGAAGAAACGGCCATGATCAAAACTAAACTGAATAATTTGAACTCGATCTTGATCAAGCTCTTATCTCTTTGAATGAAACAGGCACAGTAAAGACATCCAAAGAACGGCTCCCGTGGGTGAAAAGTTTGCTTCCAAAGCAAGGCTGCTTCTTGGGAAAGTCGAGGGCAAACACTGCAGACCAAGGGAAAAATGCGCTCCGGTTCTATAGCGAAGCATTTCGAGGACTCGCCAATACATAACTGGCCTAGGGCAGCTTGTAGCCTGGGAACTTGGAAGCCTTCTGCAGCTAGCCAACCTCCACCAAAAAAAAGGATGATTCTGAAAGCTCCATGGGAGAGGCTAGGAAGGGACTTTAAGAGAGACGCCCAGACCAACTGTAAGGCTTGCTGGAATGGCTCTTAACATCTTTCACTAGAACAACTCCAGAGTTGTGGTCCCCAAGCCTCTTCCCAAGGTCGGGGATGTAGGTAGCTTCCAGCTTTATTCCCTCAGGGGCTTGAAGAGAGTAGCTACTTGCTGAGGGGGACATTAGCATAAGACTGTGGCGTCTACCAGCACCCGAGGTCCCTCACGCCAGCTCTCAGGCTCCCTTCCGCCCCGGTACCCGTTCCCCTGTCCCCTCCCTCGCCGCCTTCAGCTTCTCTGCGACGTCCCGGACTTCCTGGACCGTGGCGGCCTGGCCGGCAGGACGGCACCCGCACCTTCTCCCCGCCCTCCCGCCCGGGCGGACCCGGGACGCCCCCGGCGTCGCTCCGCCAACCCCGCCGCGAGGCGGGCCCCCAACGTTCCGGCGGGCTGCGCATGCGGCCTCCCCAGCCGCTTCCTCCTCGGCCCCGGGCTGACGGTTTGGAGCCCGCTGACAGCTCCACGATCGGCGGACGCCGCCTCGTCTTGTGCTTCCACGTTACCCTATCGGGGACGGGGCGGGGCGTCGGCGTCCGCAGCCAATGGGCGCCAACCACGACCCAGGCGAGCCCGGGCGCCCCGCGACTCGGAGGGAGGCGATTGGACGGCGGCGGTGGCGGCGCTCGGGGGGCGTGGCGTCTTCGGGCCCCG
>NC_022019.1:30977815-30982797 GCF_000317375.1 Microtus ochrogaster
CGAGTGAGCGGACGCACGGCGGGCGCTGGGCTGCGGGCTGTGCGCCGCGCGGGCTGCTGGGCCGCGCACCTTCCTGCTGCTCGGCCTCGGCGCCCTTGGACATGGTGGCCCCCGGCTCTCTGGGCAGCCGGCTGGGCGCGGTGTTCCCGTTCCTGTTGGTCCTGGTGGACCTGCAGTACGAAGGTGAGTCCCGCCCTGCCCCGGGCCGAGCTCCGGGTCCCCTGGCCGGGCGGGAGCGGCGCACGGAGGGGGAGACGCGGGACTGGGCGCCGGGCGGGAGGACGGAACCGGCGGAGGCCGGGCCCGAGCCGAGGACAGGGCGACCGGCGGGCCGCGAGGCTGGGACGGCGGCCTGGGGCGCCCGCGGGAGGGATAACGGCTGCCGGCACGGGACGGGTGCAGGTCGGACGGAGCGGGGAGACGGCTCGTCCCTGGAGTCAGCGCCCCGCGTCGGGTGCGCGACTCGGGCTGCCGCCTGGAGAAGTCCATGCTGGGCTGGCTGCTCCCAAGTTGCGGGGCTCGGTGCTGTGGTTTTGCAGTTCCCAGCATGGCGTCATTCAACTTTTTTTTTTTTTTTTTTTAAATTGCTGGTGCTACTTTTTCTAGTTCTCGGGGCGGAGGGTTGGGGTGGGGGAATCTCCTTAAAAAGATAGGGAGCTCTTACATATCACCCTGGCCTCCAGACTGGAATGTTGGCTACTCCCAGCATACTAGCAAAACAGGAGGCCTGTCCCAGCTCGGGTGTAAGCGGGGAGGACTTAGGCATTGAAGTCCCGAATGCCCATTGAACAGTGCTTCCCAGCTTGGTTACTGTGCTGTAGTGATATATCTGTCCTGGCCACTGCTCCTGTACTCATTCCTGAAAGTGGGGAGGGGATGGGGGATAGTTGTCAAGGAAAGTAAACAATTGACCGTTCCCTGGGGGGTGGGGATTGAGGAAGTGGATTTGGGACTAGTTGATGGGGAAAGCCTCAGGAAAGTGTCTGTTGGCATTCTTTCTTTGTGAAAAAGTCATACTATTCTGTTGTTACATCTCCATTAAAGGTAGGCTTTTTGTTTGTTTTGGCTTTCTGATGCCCGTGTGTTCTTTGAACCTCAAGTCAGATTTTGTACTGAGACCAGTCATTGGCATTGGAACCAGCCTCAGTCTGGAGGGGAGTGGAATTTGAAGGCCTGGACCACTTTAATATATAGGTCATATATTTTAATTCTCTGGAATTTTCTAATTCTTTTCATCCGTGTTAATCATGCTCAGTTATCCTTAATGACTTATTTTAGATACTTAAAAGAATGTTGTTTATGTTGTGTTTAGTGTCTGTTTTGTTCAGATGTAGAAGTGCTTATTTTGGTTTGCTTTACCTTTTCAGTAGTGTGTAGATCAGTCACCTCTTTCAAATTATTATTCTCTGTATGATTCTTAAGACGTTCAGTACTTCATTTCTCACTGTGGTATTTCTGTAAAAAAAGCACTAAGGGCGCCTCTCAGGGGAAGCCGGAGGGTTGCCTTTTCAGGAGCATTGCAGGTGAGGGAGAGAAGGGAGCCTTTTTGTAAGCCCCTCCTCTTCTTGGAGATATGTGATAGTGTTTACACATGGGGAACTGGTGCTCTGAGAACTAAGGACAGTTTATCTCGGGTTGGAGCCATGGGTAGATTGTTTGCTGGTCTTCAGAAGACTGGAGTTGGATTCCCAGCACCTGATCAGGCTACTCACAGTTATAATTCCAACTCCAGGAACACACACACAAGGTAAATAAAATCTTTAAAAGTAAACTTTATCTCATTATGAACTGGACACAGGGAAATTATTGGTAGCCTCGTTTCCAGTCATTTCAGAGTTGTGGCAGGTAAGAAAAATAAGCATTTTAAGTTACCAATAGAAAGTGACAGAAAGGTGATTTCCTGGCAGGTTCAGTACAGTGGTTCTTCCCAGGTGTGCAGCCCTTGCTTGTGATCTCAGCACTCAAGAGGCTGAGGCAGGAGGATTGTCATGAGTTTAAGACCAGCCCGAGTTATATCATGAGTTCTAGGCCAGTCTGAGCTACAGTGTGATACTTTGTCTTTAAAAAAAGAAAACATGCTCTCTCTCCCAGAAGGTGGTCCTCCAGCTGTGTGTCAGAATGTCATGTGGGGGGCAGGTAAGAATTCTAGGCACACTTCGTCTTGATGGAACCTGGAAATTTGCATTTCTACAAGGATCCCAGATGACCACATTTTGAGAGCCTCTTAAATTAGAGGTCTGCTATTTATTAGACCCTAAGTAGCAAATCATCAGCTTAGGTTTTCTAGAATAAGTTAGCTGTGCCTGGTTTTGAGGGAGGCATATAGGTCAGGTGCCATGCTCTACTTTAGGCTTGGAGAGAGGACAGGGAGTGTGAAGCCCAGGGTCATAATATAGGAAATATTGTTAGTGATTAGCCCGATCATTTTTGTTGTTTTTTTTTTTTTTCTGATTTAAAAATACCCCTTTAAAGTAGGCTTTTCTATTATAATCTACAGAAGGAAAGCACATGTCATGAACTGAACAGCTGACTCTCTCTTTCTCAGAGCCTTCAAAACAATTTAGAACTTTTGAGTAGAAAGAAAATTTTAGGGACTAGAGAGATGTCTCAGTGGTTAAGAGTGTTTGCTGGCTGCCCTTGCAGAGGGTGGGACTTCAGCGCCCATCATTACAACTGATTGTAACTCCCAACTCCAGGGCTGAGGAGCTGGAGCACATACTGTCTCTTACGCACAGAGATACAAATAAAATAAAGAAAAAGAAGACATTAATATCCACTTTAACATTCTCGCATTCCAAATAAGATTATTTAAATTTGTTGCTAGTGGCTTATTTAGTGACTCGAGTGTGAATACAGAATGAAAAACACACAGTTTTCACAGTTTTTGTTGCCATCGTTTTATATTTTCTTTTCTTGACCTGTATCAGGAACCCATTTTTAAATTCACTGAATTAAGCTGATTAATCCATGTATTTTGGCCACCATGGGAAAGACTTGAAAATCTATTCAAAACAAAGATACATTTTGCTTAAACTGATAAATTCAGAGTATATTTTACCTTTTGCAGGATCTCTGTGATGCTAGTTAAATATGAAGAGAATTTTTTAAAATGATTTTAAAGCAGTTTCTATAATCAGATGGTCAGCTCCCTAAGATTATTTTGAATTATTTAGCAAGCTAGATATGAAGTTAAGAGTGTCTGAGTTCGGCTCACCAGCTGGCCTTGCTGAGCTGCCTGGTTCGAGTTGCTCCCATGCTGTCTGGACAGGGCTATTCTGAGACGGGTTGCCCTGGAGCTAGTGGCTTTGATTTTTCCCATGTAAAGTTAATCGTGGTTAAGTTTAGTTTCTGCTATCATGACCTTTTAATTAATTGATTGGTTGATTGATTTGTGTGTGTGTGTTTTATTTGTTTCTGTGTTTTGTTTGACAGCCTCACTCTGTAGCCCAGGCTAGTCTACATGGACTCTGGAGTTTGATTTGTAGATCAGGATGGGCACAGCCTGTGGGGATTCTTGCACCTCTGCCTTCTGAGTGCGGAGGGGTGGGGGGTTACGAGCATGCCCCCATCACACCTGCCTTCTTTTTCTTTTGATTCATTCATCAGCAACTTAACTGTGTTTCCATAGAAATGTTTCAGGGAGACCCAGTTACCTGCCCTTTAAAACGGAAACATTTATTTAAACCATAAGTTTATTTTTCTTTCTGTATCTTTAGAAACTGTCTCTTTTAAAAATAGGTAAATCTGAGTTTGTTGCTTGGAGTTTTGGAATATAAAAGACTTGTGTCAGCAAGGGTATGCTCTATGGCACCATGATGAGGTGTATATATGATATAACATTAATGGGATACCTTAGAGGTCACAGAAGAGGGAAGTATTAATATCTTTAATCCATTTTCTAAAAGCTAAATAGCTTGTCACTGCAACCACGTGATTACACTTGATTACAAATACTCTTAAATTTCTCTGCTCTTGTGTTTTTGGCTTCTTACCTGGGAGATCCCAAAATCCATTAAATTCAAGTTTGACTGTCTTTCTTTTTGTACCTAAGAGCTAAATGCAGACGGAGACGAATAGCTGTTAACTACTGTTAGTCTCATTGTAGGCACCCAGTCTCGATCTCACCTGCACACTCAACACTGCTAGTATTCTCACAATTCTTTCCTATGTCTGCTCTTGAAAACTGAACCATTTTCAGTCCTTTCCCATGAATAACCAAGTCCACTTTAAATTCCCCTTCTCTTACTCCCTTTATTCTTAACAGAACCGGGGGAGGGGAGAGTTGGGTCTGTGCTGGCACATGTGTGGAGGCCAGAGGAGAACTTGCAGGAGCTGGTTCTCTTCTTCTTGCATGTGGTGTGGTCCACTTGGTGGTAAAGCCTTCCCCACTGAGCCAGCCTGAAGACCCCGCTTGCCTCATTCCCTTAGATTTCAACATCAGCGCTCTAGTTTACCGGCCTGAGAGCCTCAGCTTGATGGTAGTTTTCATTATGAGAAGTCCTAGGTCACTTGATAGCCTGTGTTGGTGTTTAAAACTCAAAGTTTTTCAAGCTGGTTATAAACTTGATGTGTTTCCCAGGCAGGATTCAAAGTCAGTGTCCTGCCTTAGCTTTTCTGCTGTGAAAAGGACCTTCTGGGTCCTCACACTGAAGACAGGCTGGGTGCTGCGGCTTCACATGGCAAAAGGACCAGGTTGTTCCCTGCTCGTTCCCTTTAAAAAGGCACCAGTACATGTCTGATGCCACAGACTAGTAACTTACTTCCCAGCCATTGTAATATCACCACAGTGGGTGTTTCCACAGGTGGATTTTGGGATATTCAGAGCCAGTTGTTCTCTCCCTTGCCATCACCCCTTCCCCTCCCCTGGATCCCCCCATCACCCCTTCCCCTCCCCTGGATCCCCCCATCACCCCTTCCCCTCCCCTGGATCCCCCCATCACCCCTTCCCTCCCCTGGATCCCCCCATCACCCCTTCCCTCCCC
>NC_022019.1:30983297-30986876 GCF_000317375.1 Microtus ochrogaster
CCCCTCCCCTGGATCCCCCATCACCCCTTCCCTCCCCTGGATCCCCCATCACCCCTTCCCCTCCCCTGGATCCCCCATCACCCCTTCCCTCCCCTAGATCCCCCCATCACCCCTTCCCCTCCCCTGGATCCCCCCATCACCCCTTCCCTTCCCTAGATCCCCCCATCATCCCTTTCCCTCCCCTGGATCCCCCCATTGCTCCTTCCCTTCCCTGGATCCCCCATCCCTTCCCTTCCCTGGAACCCCCATCACCCCTTCAGAGGACAGCTTTTGGGAATCAGTTGTTTGTTTGCAGGGATCAAACTTGGGTAGCCGGTTTGTGGTAGTGCCTTCTTCTCAAGTGAGCCATCTCATCAAAGATTTACAATTAGTCATCATTTTAAACAAAACATATTCCTTAGTTTACTTTGATGATTTTAAAAATATAAATAGTATATTGCGGCGAACTTCTCGACCAGCGAGAAAGAACAACCACCACACGAGGATTCTTCTCAGATCATGCTTTAATTGGAGTGCCCTTGGTTGAAGGAGCATGAAGCGAGAGACCCCGAGAGCACTAAGGCAGCTGCTTATGTAGGGAATTGGCACACGGGTCGCCCTGTGATTGGCTGCCACCATTAGCTGACACCAGACTGCATTGGGATAGGCCCAAGGACCCTTATTCATAGCGCATGCGGGAAGGGGGGGGGACGACGGACACGCAGCTCCCAGAGGCATAGCCAAATAAGGAGTTGTTTATTTCCAACAAGACAGGATGTCGGCGCCATCTTGTAATGGTGATCCTGTCCGGCTTGCTACAGTATATGAATATACTTTGCTGGAAAAAGTGATCAGTATAGCAAGATGGATTATCTTTTGAAAGCATAAATGAAGCCAGTCTGTATAGTGTATCTAACACTGTTCTTAGTTCATGGAACCACAGTTCTGATTCATAGCTGACTCCACTCTGTCTTCACACTCAGCCAACATAAGCTCTTACAAACTTCAGCTAGACCTTCAGTCTCTTGCTAAAGCCCATTCTAGGGCTTTCCTTATCACTCACATAAAAACCTAAACTTCTCTCTGTACCTTGCATTTCCATCGATCTTGTACATGTTCTCTGTCCTTCCCTCCTTTACTGCTGTCTGTGATCCCGTCTAGTTTCCTTGAAGTTGGGCTTGCTCATGCCAGGCTGGTTGCACTGGCTTGTGACCTGGGTGTGATTTTGGCGTGTGTCATTCAGCACTGCTCTCCAGCCTTTTTATTTTTGTTTTAACTCAAGCTTATTGACCCAGGGAGCCTGTTTGACTGTCTGTAGTGATTACTCCTTTCCTCGGGCATTTTGTTTCCTAGCATCAGATTGGCACTTAGGAAATCATCTTGTTTATTTCTTGTTCTCCATTGTGTCCTTGCTGCTAGCGCCGAATTTAAATAGATCTTGCAACCTTTTGAATCTGTAAGATTATTATATTTATTTTAAACAATTTTTAAAATATTTGTTTATTTTCGTTCTTAGTGTTAGGCTGTTTAAGAACTGGCCCTATGAGCTGGGGGGTGGTAGCACTAAACAGGCAGAGGCAGGAGGATAGCTCTGTGAGTTCAAGAAGACCAGCCTGTTCTACAGAGTGAGTTCTCCTGGATTGCCAAGGCTACACAGAAAAACCATGTCTCAAAAAAAGAAAAACATTATTTTATGAACTTCTTTGTGTTTCAGAAGTCCTCATTACCAATCTGCCTGGCTCTGGTCCTTTTTGTTTGTTTTATCAGAGTTTGGTGCACTCACTCAGAAGTACCTGGAGTCTATCCCTGGTTCAATTCAGAGAGTGCATTTGAATGATGTTTCTCAAAGTCCACTAAGGTTCCCTGTGTTTGCTGGAATATGAAATTCCTTACTCATGTATGTGTTCGGCAGCTGTGTAGATGAAGTGCCACCTCCGTTACCGTGTGCCACCTCTGCACCTCCCAGCCCGGGTTGTGCTCACTACATAACGTCTGCCTTTTTCTTTTCTTTGTCATCGTGTCTGCTATAGCTGTGTGCATCACCTTCAAGTTAGATCTCTAGTCACGTTGTTACTGAATATAGTCAACGCTTACAGATGATCTATTCCTATAAGAGATATTGTTATTGAACCTATATAAGTAGCTACGTTGCCATAAATCGAGAAGATTCCCTGTACTTTTCCCACTTTTGCGTATATGCTCCAGAGAACTAGGGGAGAAAGCTTTGTTGTTTTTAAACAGTACAAACAGAGCTTCCTTAGAACAGGAAGGGGAAGCTGTTTCAAGTAAGAGGTTGAGAAGAGCTGTGTGGTGGTGCACGCCTTTGATCCCAGCACTCGGATCCCAGGCAGATCACTGAGTTTGAGGCCAGCCTGGTATACAGAGTGAGTTCCAGGACCGCCAAGGCTACACAGTGAAACCCTGTCTTGACACCCCCCCCAAAAAAAAAAGTTGAGGAGAATCAATTTTAACTGCATTCAAACCTGTGTTCCCACTACAAATACTAGGGTCCAGTTATTTATTAATCTGTGCCAGGAGAAACCTGGTGAGGCTTGATGAGACAGTGGCTTTAACTGTAATTTTAGTTTTGCAAGTCTTACAATTTTCTGGCTGATTTTAGCTAGACCAGCGTTGTGACTGAGGCAGGGGCAGGTGATTATTGTTATGGACTAATTATATATTCTCTCTCTCTATATATATATGTGTGTGTGTGTGTGTGTGTGTACATATATATAGTTATGGAATCTCCCAGGTTGACTTCAGCCGAGAATTAGCCCTGAGCTCGACATTCTTCTCAGAACACTTCTTGCACTGCAAAGACCCCATCCCTTCTCACAGTCCCAGTCACCCTTTGTGCCGTTATGGCCAAGCATAGGAGACACTTGGCCGTCTAAGAGGGTCTCATTAGGCTGTCAGAGTGTAGCTGAACCAGCTGTAGGGCTTGACTGGATCACTAACTAGCATGTCACTTCCCTCTGGCTCGGGGTCAGGGTTCGAGCAAACACCTCCGAGCACCTTTTGGTGGGTCTTTGTCCCTGACCGTTTCCAGGGCCAGTGTAACAGTTTGGGCTGTTCAGGAAACAAAACATATAGTAGTACTAAAGGGGCCGCTGCAGGCATGACTCGGATGCTCTAGAGCTTGATGTAGAAGTTTGAGGACCTGAGTTTAGTGCCTAGCATCCAGATGTGAAAAGAAAAGTAGGGCAGAATGATGTGTACTTACAATCTCCACACTGGGGGTGCATAGACTGGTGGGTCACTGGGGTTGGCACACTAGCCAGGTTTCCAGGCTTCAGATTCAATAAGAGACCCTGTTTTTTTTTTTTTTAAAAAAAAAAAGGTAGAGTAAGTGAGGAGGATACTTGATGTCGACCTGACCCCCCACAATGGTGCAAATACACGCATACGGTTTCACACCACACCAAAAGAATTTGTAAAGGGTGAGCTAGGTAGAGTCTTCCCTTTTCACACAGTGCAACAGTAACTAAAGATGTGGGAAGAGCAGTGAGACACTCCAGGATTGAGAGAGGCTGCCTGGGGACGAGGCTCTCTCCTCAGAACTGGGGTTCACACTGTTCACTCCCTGGGGAAGAGGCTCTC
>NC_022019.1:30987061-31001810 GCF_000317375.1 Microtus ochrogaster
TGTTCACTCCCTGGGGAAGAGGCTCTCCTCTCAGAACTGGGGTTCACACTTTGTTCACTCCCTGGGGACGAGGCTCTCTCCTCAGAACTGGGGTTCACACTTTGTTTACTCCTGGGGAAGAGGCTCTCTCCTCAGAACTGGGGTTCACACTTTGTTCACTCCCTGGGGAAGAGGCTCTCTCCTCAGAACTGGGGTTCACACTTTGTTGCGCTGTGGTTGCAGCTCAGGTTTGCTAACGGTGAGACACTGAAACCAGAGCTGACTGCAGCTGATGGAGAACAGAAAGCAATCATACCAGTGTTGGTACTTCTCTGTGTGGATAATGGACAATTGTGAAGTTACAGTGTGACTGTGCAGTGTCATTGTTGGGAGGTTGCTGTGGGAGAATGCTCCTGTACACTGTAGAGATTTGTCACTTTTATTAGTTTAATAAAATGCTGATTGTCCAATAGCCAGGCAGGAAGTATAGGTAGGGTGAAAAGACTAAGAGAATTCTGGGAAGAGGAAAGGCAGAGTCAGTCATCAGCAATATACAGAGGAAGCAAGATGAGACTGTCTCATTGAGAAAAGGTATCAAGCCATGTGGCCAAACAAATAAGAATTATGGGTTAATTTAAGTTGTAAGAGCTAGTTAATAATAAGCCTGGGCTAGTAGGCCAAACCCTTTGTAATTAATATAGGCCTCTGTGTTTCTTTGGGACTGAACAGCTGTGGGACCAGGGGGACAGAAACTTCCCTCTACAAATAACACCCAAACGTTTGATAAGAATTTTCACATAAAGCCTGAGGAAACTTTAAAAAAAGAAGATTCTAGACAGACAAGAACAGAGTCAAGTGTAGCTTCTTGGTAACCATCTTTTCTCCAGTAGATAGCAGAAGCCAGAAAAACAAAAGAGCACACCAGCAAACAGAACCAGGAGGCACCCGTCCTTCCTACAGTTCTCTCTAGCTCCTTTGTAGCAAACTGCATTGACTTTACTGTGAAGGAGGAACACCTGAACTCTGGTGCATTACTGTGTCAGGGTAACTGCTGAAGGAGGAATTCAGAGCAAGAGACAGTTTATAGATAATTGGCCTACTTAGTCATATCATTCTACTTAAAATGTCTCTGGTCTTCATGGAGTAAAATTCAAAGCAGGACATGACAAGGCTTTTAGTCTTTGGTTTCATACCACTTTATTTTGTGGCTCTGCTACAGTTATCCAGGTCTCCTTGCCATTTTTGGAATGTATCTGGGTACCGTGAACTTAAAGTGTTTGCGTTAGCTGCTACTACTTGGAAAGTCTCCTTTTCCTGCCTGCATGATGGGCTTCTTACTTCCTCTTAAGTTGCTCGGATGTTGGCTTTTCAAGGAAGCATGCTCTTGGACCATTTGTTACTTTTGTTTCTCGCTGTTGACACTTGACTTACTCCACAGTAATTTTCTACCTGATTATACAAGCTATTGTTTGTTATGTCTGTCTCCTCCCACTGTAATGTCGGGTACTTAGAGGAATCAAAGAGCAGGGCTCACTTATCTCAGTGACTAACCCAGTGCCTGGTGTGTTGTCATTGCCCGGTGTCCTTGGATACCGTAGCAGACTGATCTTCATTAAGATGAGGGTCTAGCTTAGCAAAGCCGTTCTTTAACAGACTATGTGGTGTGTGTCTGTGTTCATGTGGAAGCTGAGTTAGTATCCGGTCTCTTCCTTAACCATGCTTCTTTAGATTTTATTTCCTGGGGCTGAGTCTCCCTGAATCTAGTCTTCCGTGTGGTGTGCTAGCTGGCCATCTGCACTGAGGATCTCCTGTTTGTGCATGGGCTGCTGCGCCCTGCTGGCGTTTTTGTGGTTGCTGGAGATCCATGTTCTGGTCCTCATGCTTACATAGCATGCATCTCATCAACTGAGCCAGCTTCCCAGCTTTAATTGAGCAGAATAACGTCACCAGTACTCTAATCTATTTTTCTTTTATTCTTCCAGCTGGATTTATTCCTTGGGTTGGTTTAATGGAATATAGGTATATTTGGGAGCTTTTTATATTCTATAAAATGAAACAGTGTGCTTCACTGTGTCATTTTCATATGGCTGAAGCAGATTAATGTTATCTTTGACTATTGATTAGGGTTACAGTTGCTTCATGGGAAGCTAACTCATTATTCTGTTTTCCTTTTTAGGTGCTGAATGTGGAGTAAATGCAGATGTAGAGAAACATCTTGAACTGGGAAAGAAGTTACTTGCAGCTGGACAGCTAGCTGATGCTTTATCTCAGTTTCATGCCGCAGTAGGTTGGTATCATACCCCAAACGCTCAGTTGCTCTCTTCGGATTGTTAGCAGAGCTTCCATTTTGGATAACACCTAAAGCATTATTACATGTAAAATAAACCATTAAACATATTTTCAGGATTCTGGGTGAATTAGATTAGTAAACACAGAATACATGAGCGCACGTGCATTTAACGGAAGAGGTATGAGTAGGCTGGAGGGAAGGTCTGTGGAAGAGCGTGCACTGCGTCTCCACAGGCCTAAGGTTGCTTCCCAGCCTCTTTCTGCTGACTGAAACTTCTGATGCATCTGGGCTCAAGCACCTGTCCTCATATGCACATACCTCCACATAGACACACACATGCACACACAAACACATATGTGCATACATACTCTTTAGAAACAAATCTATGAAACACAGAGCTCACTGAGGCTTAGCCATGTATGCATTAAGAATAACTCAAGGTTTTGTCATTCTGAGAACCTCCATTCTGCAGTGGGCAGTAGTAATTCCAGACCTTGTGGAGAGTCAGAAACCATTGAATGCTCAGCTCTAAGTGGAACTGTTTATCCAGCCCCTCAGAGCTCAGAACGTAAGGAAGATGGCAGAAAGAACATCAGAGGCAGAAGGGCAGGAAAGTAGCAGAGGGGCTGTGGGGAGAGGAAAGAGACAGCAGGAGTGGGAAGTAACAGGAGCGAGTCTGTTGACCGGAATAGGATTCCGTGTATTCATAATAAAAGTTGCCATTATGTTTCATCAACATTTAATGAAAAGCGAGATTCTTATGAAAACTTTGTCTAAGCAGACCTCACATAGTGTGCTATTCTCTTCTTTGGCTAGGTGATGAATACAGTCATTGCTTTGGTGGTTTTTCCAGATTGGAGATTTTCTAGTTCATTGACTCTTCACTATTGGTCAGATTCCAGCTGCCCCTTGTGATGTTTCTTTCAGATGAGTTGTAGCATCTGTAGCATCAACTGTCATTGTGCTGTCTACGAAAGAGACGATAAAGTACATGGCTCCCGAGGACCAGTGCCGCATTCTCGTTCTCTCTCTGAGACGGAATCTCAGTTTGCAGTCTTTGTTAGCTTAGTGCTCACTCAGTCACGACACGGCCTTGAGCTCCCAGAGCTGTTCCTGCCTCTGCCCTCTGAAGGCTGGAATTAAACGTGTTCTGCAGCCTTGCCCAGCTTAAAGCACCTTCCAAGACGTTTCTGCCTAGGTTTTAACCTAGGTCTTTTGACATTGACTTTTCTTAGGTACCTTTTATTCATTTCTCACCTGGATTTATGCAGAGTGGTTAGTCATCCTGACAAGTCGGGTAGTTTATTTTCAACAAAGTACAGTGTGTGGTCATGTGACAGGCCTTGGGGGGGTATCTGTGTGGTCATGTGACAGGCCTTGTGGGGGGCCTGCTGCCCACTTTAGATGCCAGTCTGAAACCTCAGATCTACCAAGTATAAACCAAGGGTCCCATGGAGTTAGTTTGCTGGAACGGCTCTAAGCCACTTCTCTGGTTTAGGACAGAGGATCTTTCAGAGGGTACAGATACATATCCAAAGAGAGGAGGTGCATAGGCCATGCCAAAGGGAAGGCTGGAGCTGTGTTCTCTCTGGGTCCCGCCCTTCAGGGACGCCATGTGCTGCACTGACCTAAGCACAGTGCCACTCGGCTGTGTCCCACACTCTGAGTTTTAATGCCATTCTTGTATTTATTATTGTCTTCACAGAGAGTCTGTGTAGCCCTGGCTTGACTTGAATTTGCTGTATTGACTCGCCTGTCCTTAGACTCGCCTGTCCCTGCCTCCCAAGTGCCAAGATTGAAGTTGTCCACTGCCATGTCTATTGCCATATTTAATAAGATTGTAAGCTGTGATCTTCTCAGGTGGATTACAGAAAGCTAACACTACTTTAATTTTTAGATGGTGACCCTGATAACTATATAGCATACTATCGGAGAGCTACTGTCTTCTTAGCGATGGGAAAATCCAAAGCAGCACTACCTGACTTAACTAAAGTGATTGAACTGAAGATGGATTTCACTGCAGTAAGTGCACCTGAACTTGTTAAGGGAAACGGGAAGAGGTCATCTGTCTCCTGCAGGGAGTATTGGCACCATAGGCATTGCGAGAGCATTCCAGAGCTGTCGTGTGGAGAGGAAAACGAGATCAAACTTCCTACACTTGCTCCTCATAGTAGCACGCAACTGTAGTTCCAGACGGGGAGATGAAGGCAAGAGAACCCCTGGAGCCCAGGGGTCTTGAGGTCTGCTTGAGTACTATAGCCAGATTTTATTTCAGTAACAACAGCAGTAACAGCAAAGTTCTCGGAATTAACAGTCTGTATGGAGGCTGGGTGTGCTTGCTGCTTAACCCAGCCTATGGTAGGCAGAGGCTGTGGGAGACAGAGGCATGTGTATGTCTGAGTTCAAGGATAGTTCCAGGACAGTCAGGGCTAGGTAGAGGGTTCTGTCTCAAGAAAACCAAAAGAGGTGTATATGGAGAGTGGCAGGGTATACTAGCTGATTTGTTTCCCTTCAGAAGCCTGACAGTATCCGCTCTGTTTGGAGGTGGAATGTAGGGACGCGTGAGAGACTCGGTGCTGAAATGACGTTTACACGTGAGGGGGAGCATGAGGAGGGGGTCCATTTAAGGGGTGTTTTGTGGATCCCAAGCATGTTAGTATGGTTCTCCCCAGAGTCAGTGCATAAGCTGTGGAGGTAGAGAAGCTTTCCTGACGTCAGGTACGTCATTTTAGGGCTGTCATAGGCTGTACGGGCATTCCTTTAGTTTGATCAATGCGACAACACAGCTAAGATAAACAAGAGAGATTGGTTTTAACTCGTGGTTTCAGAACCTTCAGGATGCAGTGCACGCTCCTTGATTGGGGGCCTGTGATGAATGGGGCCGCCACAACAGTGGAGCACATGGAAGAGGAAGTCACTTAGTTCATGGCAAACAGGAAGCAGAGGAGAATACACTTTAGCCAGGATATGCTATGGCCCCCAATACAAGGATGCACCCCCTGTACCCTGCTTCTTTTCGGTAGGCCCCACTTCCTAAAGTGACAACCCCTGCTGAGGATCACAAAGTTAACACGTGAACTATTTCACTATGAGACTCTCATCAGTGGAATACATATGTGGGCTGTGCATATTAATTAATCAATCAATTAATTTTGTCACCATTATTTATATTTCCATTATTTATAATTTTCCATATTCCTAAAAGGATTTGAGCTGACTATGTAGTACGTGTTTGATGTGAAATATTGCTGTATCATTATTTTAAGGTGGGATTTCCAGCTGTCGTATTTTTGTTGACTTCATGACTTGACACTGGAGCACAGCCTCTCACAAGGCTGTGGAACCCACTTTCTTAGCATTGTGGTTAGTTATCAGCTGGCCGAAATGGCCTTAGTTGTCCTTTTTTTTTTTTTTTTTTTGGTTTTTCGAGACAGGGTTTCTCTGTGGCTTTGGAGCCTGTCCTGGAACTAGCTCTGTAGACCAGGCTGGTCTCGAACTCACAGAGATCCGCCTGCCTCTGCCTCCCAAGTGCTGGGATTAAAGGCGTGCGCCACCACTGCCCGGCCTTAGTTGTCCTTTTTGTGTGTCGATGTAGCTAATAGAGGAATAGGGAAACTTTATGTTCTGTAAAAGTAATATATAACTTTGGGTTGTCTGTGTGGTTATATCGTCCTCAGAGATGTGTGAGTTGAAGAGCTAGGACCATATGTATTGGAAGAGGACAATCAGACATGAAGGAGGGAGGCAGTATTCTGTTTATAGTAAATATTTACGTTGAAAGGCTAATGAAAAGAAAACCTACTTCTGGAGCTTTGACAGTCCCACTGCAACTTTTAGTGGAAAGAGTTAGTATGATGTCAAAAAGTATTTTTTTAAAATTAATATACAGGGCCTGGAATGTTACTTGAAGGTAGAACCCTGTACCATTCATCTTTAGGGTCCCTGTGTCTGTACCCAGCATCATTTCAAAATACGGATATAATTCATGTTGAAGAGTTGAGTATTTCTTAGTTTTTAGCTGCTACAGTCAGTACCATTGTCTAGTTCCAGGACATCCTTATTATTCTCAAAAGAAACCTTATATCTTAAACAAGCAAAAGAGCCCCCCCTCCTGAAAAAAATCGTTTGCTTATGATTTCTTTGAGTTGAACAAAACATATTTTTAGAGAAAAAAATATTTTAATAAAAATTGTACACATTCTAAAGCTATAGGAATTAGTCTCCGTGTTGAGTCAAACAAACACTGAAGAAATGAATATTAGTAACTTGATTACAACTTGTAGTTTTGTCCTTTCTATTTAAAAGCAAATTTAGACATTCATAGTGCTCACACAGCCCTTCTTCTTCCCCTAGGCGAGGTTACAGAGAGGCCACTTACTGCTCAAACAAGGAAAGCTCGATGAAGCCGAAGAGGATTTTAAGAAAGTGGTAAGTGCCTGGCCCAAAGGGGTTACTGGGCGACGTGCAGAATTGGTTTTCCTTTGTAATAAGCTACTTTATATTAGTTTTATAGCACACACACACACACAGAGGAATCATAGTAGTTTTTGTTTTTTGTTTTTTGTTTTTTTTTGAGACAAGGTATCTCTGTAGCTTTGGTGCCTGTCCCAGAACTAGCTCTTTTAGACCAGGTTGGCCTCGAACTCCCAGAGATCTGCCTGCTTCTGCCTCCTGAGTGTTGGGATTAGAGGCGTGCACCACCATCCCCCGGCCCATAGTTCTTAAATAAATATTTAATAGCTGGCATCAAAGCATCATATTAACACTGTATAGAGATATTTTATTTGTGTTTTAGCAAACAAAGCTTGCCTGAAGATCAGAGTGCAGAGCTAAGCCACTAGAGGCCAGGGAGTGGTGGCTCACACCTTTAAACCTAGGACTCAAGGCCTCCCTGGGCTATATGAGATTGAATCTGTCTAAGAGAAAAAGAGCTCACACATCAGTGGTCCCAGTACTTGGGACCCCATGTCTTTAATCCTAGCACTGGGGAGATGGAGACAGGAGGGACATGGCTGGCGGAGAGAGGAATAGGAGGAGGAGGAGGAGGCAAGAGCTCAGTGCACTCTGAGGTTTGCTGGAGGCACAGTGCAGTCTAGGCAGTGTGAGGACAGGATTGCCCCTTTGGTCTGAGCATTGGCAGAGGTATAAGATCTCTCTAGTGGCTTACTGCTCTGCTTCTCTGATCTTCAGCTTTAACCCCCATATCTGACTCTGGGTTTTGATTAATTAAGACCAACTAGGATCCATGCTACAACAGTCGGAAGATAAAATGCACACAATTGCTACATAAGTCCTGATTCAGATGTAGGCTACATAAGTCCTGGTTCAGATATAGGCTGCTTACTGTAACTGCATGAGAATCTAGACATGTCCTCTGAAACATGCTCCTGGGTTGTACATGTATATGAGATAGGCACACAAGCAAATACCCGCTAACAGTGACTCAGGGATTGATTTTAAAGCAGTTCATTTTACCATTTATTCAAGAGAAAGGCAGATTGTATACTAATGTGTGGATGTGCTTGTTTCTTTTTACATCAAGAATGAACTCTTGGGGCTGAGGAGATGTTCAAATGGGTGAAGAGCTTGTTCAAGTACGAGGACCTGGCAGCGCTGTAAAAGCTGGCCATGACATTGTGCACTGCACTCTCAGTGCTGGGGGCGTGGAAAGAGGCTGACCTTAGGATCTTCCGGGCAGCCAGTCTCTGCAGTGTGTAATCTCTAGTTCCATCCAGTTTTTCTGCAAATAACATGGCCTCCTTCCTTGTGATTGAGTAATACTCCATTGGTTTATAATGGTGTGAATATATGTCATGTGTTTTTTAACTGTACATCTTTTGTGTAACTATCTGGGCATGTCACAGCAGACATGGGCATGCAGGTATCTGTGTGTGTTGACCTCTTGTCCTTCAAATACTACTCAGGTAGTATAGCAGGATCATATTTAGGTCATTTTTAGCCTTTGGGAGACCTTCGAACCATTTTCCACAGTGGCTGTACTACTTCTTACCAACAGTATATAAAGAAAACCTGCATTTTGATTGTGGTAGAAATTAGATATTTGGTAAATAACAGTCAATTACAATTTAATTTTAAAATCAAGTATAACTCTTTGGTAATTTATTTAATAAACTCCTTTAGTAGTGGCTGAGTACATACATACCAGTTGGAAAGGATTCAGACTTAGGGAAATGGTAAATGAACGTAACAGTGGGGCCATCCCAGGGCTAAGCTAGTAGTAGTAGATGCGCAAGTTGATTCTGTGCCTGTTGTGAGCAGCATTGCCCTGGACATTACAGTGTAGGTAACTTTACAAAGTGACGATTTCATTTCCTTACAGTCTAGGGAGAAGATTACTAGGTCATATAGTAGTTGTATTTTTAACTGTTTTCAAAACCTACATACTGTTTCCTAAAATTACATTTCTGCCTGTAGGGTTCCTTTTCTGTATACAACAGACACCCAACTTTCTGCTTGCTGTGTTAACTGAGTTTTCTCTCTCTGCTTGCGATGTCTTCATTTTCAAGTACTTTTTTTTTTTTTTTTTGCCTGTTTACTTATGGGTGTTCTTGCTTTTAAGTTCTGTAAGTTAGTGATATAACTTGGGCATTATCTGATAATATGGTTTATACTTTCTCCCCAGCATGTCCGTCACCTTTTATTTTGTGTGTGCATAACCTAAAAATTCAGACTATGCAAATAAACATGTGGGACTCCACTAAATTATTATCTTATTATGGGTCAAATCTAGATACTTTCATTGCTGTAACTGACTTTAATAGAAAATATCCACATTTTAAAGTCGGCTGATGTATAATTCAAGGAGAAGTAGGTTTTTTCCCGAAAGCATGTATTGTATTTTGTACCCTGTCCACATTGTGTATATGCAGTTGTTTCCAAAGCTGGGGACATTTGGAGGACGGAATTCCATCCCTGGCTACACGCAGCTCCCTCCCTGTGATTTTATGTTCTGTCAGCCTAGTCACAAAGGTTAGGAGTAGGGCTAGGGTGGAGCACACGCTTAGCGCAAGTGAAGCCCTGGGTCCAGTCCCCAGCGCTGAGAAGGAACTCGACTTTTATAATGTCTGCCTACAGTCACGTTGGGAATGCTTGCCATGCCCAGGTTTGTGTGGCTGTCTTGTTGTCAGAGAAAATGCACACAGCATGTAGAAAAGCATTGAATTCAGGATTTGGGGAAGTAACTTGCTCATTTAGGCTCTGTGGTAACGTAACCATGAAAGGCTGAGGAGATGACTCTGGGCCTGACCACGCTCAGCCTCGGGGCCAGATGCTGGAGAAAACATGGACTCCTTCAGCATTTGTACTGTGCCATGCAGGCCCAGCACAAACACAGCACACGGTAATGTTTAGAACAGTAGGGAGATATTCATGGCTTTGTCACTGAGGAATGGCGAAACTTCTCTCCATGCTATCCCTGTTTGTTGCCTGCTGCTGTGTAATGAACAACCCAAAGCTGTATTTTGTCAGTCAGAACTGTGGGGGCGGTGGGACTGGCTCTCCTGGGCGGTGTCCACGCCATGGTGTTTAGAATGTTCAGATCTGGATTTAAGAGAGGAAAACTTGATTTGTTGTTTTGCTTGTAGCTCAAATCTAGCCCCAGTGAAAATGAAGAGAAGGAAGCCCAGTCCCAGCTCGTAAAATCCGATGAGATGCAGCGCTTACGCTCGCAAGCGCTTGCGGCTTTCGAGAGCGCCGACTACTCCGCTGCTATAACCTTCCTTGATAAGATCCTGGAGGTGAGTCTCGGCTCCAGAGTGGGAGCCCGGGAGCCCGGCACTGCTCTTAGAGTTAGGCGTGGAGAAACTCCGTGTTTATAAGCTGCCCAAACCAGGGTAGGACACAGGCTGCTCCTTGGGCTGGTCGTGGAGATTTGCAGTTGAAGGTACTTAGTACATGTTGGTGTGCTGTGAAGTGAGACTACATTCTTGTTTTTTTAACAGAGTCTTCTATGTAGCACTAGCTGACCTGGAACTCTCTATGTACACCAGGCTGGTCTTGAACTCACTGAGATCTGCCTTAGTCTGCCTGCCAAGTGCTGAGATTAAAGTTGTGCACCACTATCCCTGGGTGAGAATTATGTATTTTCACCCACTGTTTGCCTCCCCCCCCCTTTTAATTTTGGAGCGCACCATGTTAGACAATGGGTAAAAGATGAATTACTTAAAGAGAAAGGAAAGATGGTCTTTGAAAGAAAGAGAAACACTTAAAGTGAGAAGTTTCTAGAAGAGAAAGCAGAGAAAGTGCTAGGATACAGAGGTTCTAATAGGAAGCATTAGGTTAGGATCTCCTTGCCCCAGGAGGATTTAATGGCAAGTGATTTCAGAAGAAAGTCTAAATGGAAGTAATCAACATAATTACCATTCTTACAGTTTAATATTGGCAATAAATATGTGATTTATGGAAAATAGGCATTCATTTGATAATTTAAAAATTATGAGTGTGTGTATGATGATGTGTGATGTGTGTGTGCTGTGATGGTGTGTGTGTGTGATTGTGTGTGTATGCTGTGATGGTGTGTGTGTGTGTGGTGTGTGTGTGTGTGATGCACCTGCAGAGGCCATACACTAATTCTGTGGAGTCAGTGCTTCTCCCTCCTATATGTGGGTTCTGTGGCTTAGTCACTAGGTTTGTATGTAAACATCTTCACCTACTAAAATATCTTGCTGGCTCATATTTGATAATTATATAGAGGAAATCATGTAATCTTGCTGTACTAAATTATTTTATTGATACTTTATTAAGGGAACAAAAAACTTATTTTTACTTTCTTACTGCTAGACTGCCCATTTGGGCCTAGCTCGTTAGTATTTTATATATATATATATATATATATATATATATATATATATATATATATATATATATATATATAAATATATATAAAACATTATTGACACAGTGTTAGAGACTCCGAGAAAAACAAAATAGGCCCTCTTTGTGAACTTGGGGTATCTGTTTAGAAGAATCTACTGTGTTTAATGAGTGTGATAGACTTCCTAAAATAGGAATGGTGAAGTCTTCCATGTTATTTTTTTAAAATGAGGATTTAATATCAAGGAAGCAAGGATGTAGTATTTTACAGTGCAGTATGTATTTTGCTATTTGGGAACTAAGGTTTCAGGTTCAGTTTTTTTGCACAGCATTCATTCACACAGCCTTGTATTTGACACCTTGTACGGCAGTAACACCCGAAATCGCTACACTCAGGAAGTAGGGCAGGAGGAGGATCAAGAGTTCGAAGCCATCCTGAGCTAATAGGGTGTTGAAGACCAGCTTAGTATACACGATATCCTGTCTTAAAAACAAAATCAAGCAAGAATTACGAAAAAGAACCTCGGCTTTCTTTCCTTATAGAAATTATAATTGTTGCGTAAACATCTGAATATTCTCATCAAATGTGTCAGTGGGAATAACCCTCTACTAGTAAATGCCATGGTTTTGTTGTTTCAGTTTTGAGAAAGGGTTTTATTGTGCATTTCGAGCTTGGCTGGAACTCAGTGTGCGAGTGCTATGTTTTTGTGTATTCAGAGTTTAAAAATTCTATAATCTGGGGAAGAAAAACTCGCTTTTGTGTATTTTCTCCTCCCTCAGGATTTAAGGCACCCTCAGGAAGTTATCACCTTCTGTTTTCCACTTTTAATTATAGCAGGGTTTTAAACCCCATTTATAAAATACCGACTTTAATCACATTAACTGGGGTGTTTGTTTGTGAATGTGTGGATGGAATGTGTGGGATGCAAGAATCGAGCACACACTTTATGTTTCTTAAAGTCTAGTTCTTTTGTTTCTCAAGGTTTGTGTTTGGGATGCAGAATTACGCGAACTTCGAGCTGAATGTTTTATAAAGGAAGGAGAACCTAGGAAAGCCATCAGTGACTTAAAGGCTGCTTCAAAACTGAAGCATGACAACACGGAGGCATTCTACAAAATCAGCACGCTCTACTATCACCTCGGGGACCATGAGCTCTCCCTCAGGTCAGCCCCTGCGACAGCCACATCTAGTCTTTTGATAGTTTCATATTATGTTAATACAAATATTAAGGACTTTTTAAAATATCTATACCCATTTAAATAAACTATGTTATCACTAATGTATTATATAAATTCTACAGCTTATTTTCAAGAATTAGTCTTACCAAAGTGACATTGCTGTTTTACTTACTGAAACAGAGTGTTTAATGTGTAGATTCATGCCATTTGAATTGTTGTTTTTATGATATGATGTCATATGTAAATGTGTATAGTAAAAGTCAGCATGTTTTCATTGTTACAAAAATACGTTAATGTTGATTACTTAATGCAGAAAAGTATTTAAGGATTATTTTGACTTGGAGTATTTCTTTTTTTTAAACTATGTGAGCAGCGAAGTCCGTGAGTGTCTGAAACTTGACCAGGATCATAAAAGGTGCTTTGCACACTATAAGCAAGTGAAGAAACTGAATAAGCTGATCGCGTCAGCCGAAGAGCTGATACAAGATGGCAGGTAAGAGCCTGGCGTGTCCGGACGGACACCGTGGAGGGACTGCACGGTGCCCCACTAGCAGCTCAGTGCTACTTCGGGTGTTTCCTGTTTTGTGTGCCAGGTACTGGGCTGTGCACTGAGAGCACAGAAATGTGACTACAGCCTTTAGTAGTATAAACCTTTTATAAAAGGTTATAGCTTAATGTGGGAGGTCAGTTGTGGTGATATAAAAAAAGGAAATAAAATACAAATTAAACAGAAAAACTAAAGCTTGTCTGAAGATTGAAGTGCAGAGCTAAGCCACTAAAGGCCAGGCAGTGGTAGCACACACCCTTAATCCCAACACTAAAGAGACAAAGGCAGACAGATCCCTGTTAGTTCAAGGCCACCCTGGGCTACACAAAATTGATCCAGTCTAAAAGAGAAACAGAGCTCACACAGAGGTGATTTCAGCATTTGGGATCCCACGCCTTTAATCTCAGCAGTAGGGAAGGTAGAGACAGGAGTGATATGGCTGAGTGGAGAGAGGAATATCAGGTGGGAGGAGACAGGAGCTCAGTGCAGTCTGAGGACGGGAACCCCTTTGGTCAGAGCATTGCTTCTCTGATCTTCAGGCAAGCTTTGTTTAGATCATGATCAAATATCACCACAATCGATATGAAGTGCTGGGGTATAGAGGTGTTAGCAGAGCTTCAGAGTGGACAGAGCAAAGAGAAACCCTTAATCCAGTCTATAGCAGCGAAGGCCAGGAGCAAAAGGGGAGCTCTTGGGGAGGTGGTAGGTATTTACGTTCTCATATTAAAACAGGAGTTGTCTGTGTGGATATTGGGGTGTAGGGGTTTGGTAGGCTGGGGCAGGAGAGTTGAAGAGTCTCCAGACAGTACTGCTTACTGTGAGATAGACTCTGTGTTCCCTACTCCTTGTAGCTCTCATGACACG
Source organism: Microtus ochrogaster (assembly GCF_000317375.1). Lineage (NCBI taxonomy): Eukaryota > Metazoa > Chordata > Mammalia > Rodentia > Cricetidae > Microtus > Microtus ochrogaster. The sequence goes on from NC_022019.1 coordinate 31,000,753, forward strand.
AGCCTCCTGTGCTGTCCCTTACACCACACTGCCTTTCTGTCCGTAGATCCCAACAACCACGAATATATTTTTTGTTTCTATGGTGTTATCATTTCAAGAGTATTGAAGAAATGCAAACACAAAATGGAAACTTTTGAGATTAGCCTTTTCCCCTTTAGCAGAGTTCTCTGGGTTTTATCCAGCTTGTTGTTTCAATCTTTCCTATTTATTGGTTAATATTTCCATGGTATTACTCTCCACACTAGTTTATTTATCCAGCCACCACCCAGTGACGCTCACCCAATGAATAATGCCACTTCCGTGTGTAAATCCTTAGGGATGGAGCTACAGGTCAGTGGAAGAGTGATTGACGTGCAAGACACTGGCTTTGCTCAACAGTGCTGTTCCCTATGCCCCCAACACACACACACACCCCTCTTTTGTGAACTTTTCTGGGGAGACATGAAGAGGCATTTGCCGGTGACAGAACACTTGAGTTAGTGAGGTGAGCTGCCACGCTTACTGGGCTTACAGGTGTATGAGTGACCTTAGAGCAGCTTCGTCTCTGGTGTCACTTCAGGATGGATGTTGAGTTCCTCGAAGCTGTGCAGTCCCTCCATTTAACTTTCAACTCTCCACCCCATGCAAGCGCATGTCCTGGAGAATAATGAGTGTATGGGCTCTCTCCACCGTGTGAGTCAGTCCTGTTGACAAGCACCCTTGCCTGTCTCTGGGCTTCAGGGGCGGCCTTGGACTCAGGTTAGAGGCATTGTATTTGAGGGCAGGAGTTGTGCTAGTTCGGCTGGATTACTAAGCAGTACACCCTGAAAGGAGGGGTTGATCCTCCAGCTTTGGAAACGGTTTTATTGTTACTCCCGGGTTGCTTATTTCATAGATACACAGATGCAACCAGCAAATACGAATCTGTCATGAAGACAGAGCCCAGTGTTGCTGAGTATACAATCCGCTCCAAAGAAAGGATCTGCCACTGCTTCTCTAAGGTAACAGTTGACTCGTTCCAGGACGTGTGAACACTTCACAAGGATAGGAGCCAATTTTAACTTCCTCAGAATTCTTTA
>NC_022019.1:31002239-31015324 GCF_000317375.1 Microtus ochrogaster
CTGAGCCCATTCACTGTGTGCTCACGCTCACTGAGCCCATTCACTGTGTGCTCACGCTCACTGAGCCCATTCATTGTGTGCACACACTCACTGAGCCCATTCATTGTGTGCACACACTCACTGAGCCCTCTCTCTGGCCACAGTGTTTATTTTTATTGATTCTTTGATACTGAGGATTGAGCTCAGGAGCCTGTGCATGATAGGCACACGCTTCACCACTGAGTGTACCCAGCCCATCTTTTCTCACATTGACTTTTAGGATGAGAAGCCTGTGGAAGCCATTAGAATATGCTCTGAAGTTTTACAGATGGAACCTGACAATGTCAACGCTCTGAAAGACCGAGCAGAGGCTTATTTAATAGAAGAAATGTATGACGAAGGTAAGTCTTAAAGGAACTTGACTTGCAGTATCTAGAGGTTAAATTGTATGAAATCAACACATGTCAGTTGCAATGTATTTTGAACACAGTTATCTGCAAATGGCTAAGAATTTGAAAAACTGATAATTATCTTTCTTACTGGACCATAACAGGTATAGCATCTGAGCAAAGAGTTCATAAACCAGTTTTAGTGTTTCAGTAGTCAGTTCAGTTAGGAGAGACAAACAGCAGAATTGAGAACCATGGTTTCCTGTCACCCAGAGGTAATCATTGTTCAGTTATTTTTCCAGACATGTCTGTACAAATATGACTCTTAAGCATATAAATACACAGTATGCACAATACATATATGTCTCACATGACCCTGTGGCCTCCCAACCTCAGACATTAGAACAGCTGCTTACCTTACTTGAGGCCGCACTGAGAGCTTGCTGATAGATGTGAGGACCTTGAGAAGGCTGTGCTGGCACACACAGTCGTGTGTTTATTGAAAGATGGAATTCATTACATGCATTGTTTTGTTTATCACATATTTGGTAGGACTTTATGGACATTTAAACAGGGATTTTTTTTGCTAATTTTTTAATTTATTTGATGACTTCACATGGGTTTTAGCTAGAATCATCCCTCAGTTCTCCTTACCCGCTACTCTATCTAGAACCTTTCTTTCCAAAACATACCCCTCATTTCATATCATTTTAATTTTTATTTTTTAGTGGCACATTAACTTTAAGGTTACTTGTATGAGCATGTGGATGTGTATGGGTGGGTATGTGGCCACAGACCTGAGAACAAAGGGTTCTCCTCCCGAAGCCATTAACTCTCGGTTGCTCCTCAGCTGGGGGCGGGGGGGTTTGCGAGCCTTGCCCTCATCCATGTTGCAGTGTTGACTGCCTTGATTTTGTGCATGTCTCCATGTAGCAGACAGCGTGTACATCCGCAGGCCTTGGCCATGGGTGGGGTGGACGTGCGATTCAAGGCTGTCCTTCCTTTTCAGTTTTAATTAGTTAAGAATCTTTTAGAAGCATCTCTGACCAAGGTTAGCAGCATCATTAATTTACAAGTATAAACAATTTCAGAAGACAGTTCAACAACATATCCATTTAGCAAAGCAATCTTTTGTATGCTATCTAGGAGGAGACCATATGTTCCTTTATGGATCACCTTGGCATTCTATGCTAGAGTCTACAACTTCCCTAGCTGTGGGCTTTTGACCAGGTTTATAGTCCCAGGCATGAATTTGCTCCCGTGGACCCATCAGAGAGTGATTGTTATCCTCCGTAATATTCATACCACTATTGTACTGGTGAGCACATTTGCCTGGCTGATCAGTATTGTAGCATGTGGAGTCCAGTGTCGGCTAAGACAACTATTACAGGGAAGGGCCAGTTCAGGAACCCTCTCCACTGTTGCTACGAGTCTTAGCTTGTGGATTGCTGAGAATTTCCCTAGCACCTGGTTTCTCCTTAACCCCATAATGGCTCCTTCTGTCAAATACCTCTTTCACTGCTCCCCCCGTTGTCCCTCCCCCCACTCTGCCATCTCGAGCCCTCATGTTTCCATCCTCCATCCCCTCTTTGTTATTTTTTTTGTTAAGAACCTACTTATTTTTTTTCCTAGAAATGTGTCAAAAAATTTTATCTTTACAATTCTATGATGTTCATTTTTTAATTTTTGTCATTGTGCTGGGAAGAGGGCAAAGAGACTGGATTATGTCTCGTCTTGACCAGTTGTTAGCACTGCTCCTTAATGTCAGAGGGTGGAGAGGGATCGCAGCTCAGTGGTTAGAGCAGCGTCTAGCATGCAGCCTCCGGGTTCAGCCCTACCCGCCACATCCATACACACAAGAAAAAAATGTGGTTTGGATGAGGTTTTGTTTAGCTTGAGGTTAGAAAGTTAATTGCTAATAGTACATTTAGAACCATATTATCTCCGTCTTTTAGTTTCATGACTGTTGATTTATGGCTGTGAGGTAGACTTGTTTCCTTTTTTACATGATTACTTCTGAGTGTGAGATCTGAGGGAACTTAACAAAAATTACTTAGCTGCTATGTGTTTGTGGGAAATCAGTCACTTCTTGTAAGTTATATGAATATAGGAAACAATAATTCTACACTTCTTATAGTAAGAAAAGCATTCATACTATAATGCTTAGTATGATCTAAAAGACTTGCCATTTGGGGATGGTTAGATGGCTCAGTGAGTGGGTAAAGGTGCCAGCTGCCACACCTGACAACTGGACTCATTCCAGATTGGTAGACTATATTGCAGGATACTTTTAAGAATATGAATCCTTTTTCCTATAAATTGACACAAGTCAAGTTTATTCTACAGCTGAGCATCATCAGAGCCCCAGTACCCAGGGCTGTCACTGAAGGCCCTCATAAGCCTCTTACCAAGGAATGTTCCTGAAACCCAGCCGTGAATAATTTTCATCTCCAGGACTTTGAAAGGATGAACCCCACACTGATCTTGACCCAGATGTTCTGTAATAGAGCCTGTGTTGTAGATTAGGGCTCTGTGTATTTGGTTTTGATGGATCGCTTCATCACAGTGCGGCACTGAGTGATGGGTCTTTCTAACTGTCAAACATAGAAGTTGGTACTGACTCTTTCCCAGTGTTCTGTTTTCTTTGTGGCTTCAAGATTGCGTTGAAGGTGTGGGGAGATAATATGAGAAGGTGGGTAACTAAGCCAGCCACAGTGAGTTCTGCTAAATGGGAGTGAGAACTTGAGCCTCAGTTATGAATTAGTTTAAACAAAATTATGAAAAAGGGACCATTTAGGCTCTTGGAAGCAGCAGTGAGTGAAGGGTCTGGCAATGAGGACTGAGTAGAATCGTCATTTCCCTAACAGCTTTTCCTAAACATATTTTGACAGCCATTCAGGACTATGAAGCTGCTCAGGAACACAACGAAAATGATCAGCAGATCCGGGAAGGTTTAGAGAAAGCTCAGCGGTTACTGAAACAGTCACAGAAGCGCGATTATTACAAAATCTTAGGAGTAAAAAGGTGAATTGTTGAAGTTTGTATTATAATCGTAGCTCCTTTTGTCCTACCCTGGCTCTCTTCCCTTACTCATGGTGTTTCATTTATATATTATTCCAGCAGCCTTTGACATCATAAACTGTTTTCAGTATATTACAGGCAAACACACTAATAGATGTTGATGGTGGAAGGCTGTGGTGGAAATAGGTCCTAGGCCTAGACTTTTTGGAAGGATTGAGAAAGTAGAGTTGAATTCATTTTCATTGGGCTAGGGGTGAGGAAAAGAAAGCCCTCCCGTGGGCCTAAAGTTAAAGTTGTAGTGTTATAAGAGCGTTCTCCATGCTGGGAAGATGCTCAGTGCTGAAGAGCACTTGTTCTAGCAGAGACCCAGGTTCAGCTCTCAGCATGCTCTTGATGGCTCACAGTTGTCTCTAACTCCAGTCTGACCTCTTCTGGCTTTCTGTCATTACACACATGATGGTCATACATGCAGGCAGATACCCATACACGTAAAATAACATTAAATCCTAAAAGTTTTGTCGAAAAAAAGATTCATTTTTCAGACTGTCATCTTTTGTTCCAAAGTTTAAGCTTTGGTCTTACTCATATTAAGTAAACTCGGCCTAAAGGGGTTGACAGAGGTGTGTGTGAGCATGTGCCTGCTTTGATTGGCAGAATCTTGCTGCGTAGCCCTGGCTAGCCTGAAGACTCTATGTAGACCTAGCCCTTATACCCACAGAGATCTCTCTGCCTCTACCTCTAGAGTACTGCTGGAATTAAAGGTGTGTACACCACCATCTTGATGTGAGAGTATCTTCTTATGCCCAGAAAGAATTAAGCTATGGTGTTGTGGAAATCTAGAAGGGACATCTGTAAAGATCTGTACTATATTCTAAGGTTATGGCTCAGTGTTGGTGGGTTTGCTGTGTGCACAATAGGTTCAGTTCTCAGTGTTTGTCCCCACCACCCCCAGGGCTCAAAAAGGAAAGAAAGGCAAAATTGACTGTCAAGAACAGTATGTTTGAAATTTTGAGGAGAACAGAGTTGTATGTCATCAGGTGACACTCCCTATATCCCTTACTCACAGAGCTTGCAGTGTGTGTTTGCAGTGCTGTGATTGAGTGCTCAAGGGGACTACCAACACAGCTCTTCTGAGGTTTTCTTTGAATAAAAGTAGGTTGGGACCTTTCTGATAATTGCTAAATAATTTTCTTCATCCTTCAGAAATGCCAAAAAACAAGAAATCATTAAAGCCTACCGAAAACTAGCACTTCAGTGGCATCCGGATAATTTCCAGAATGAAGAGGAAAAGAAAAAGGCAGAGAAAAAGTTCATTGACATAGCAGCTGCTAAAGAAGTCCTCTCAGACCCAGGTATCTTGTGCTGCAGCATCTGCTGCTCTTGGAATAGTGCCGTTGGGATGAGTGGCTCCTGTTCCTTTCCCGCTCCAAGGGCAGAGATGAACTGTAGAACAAGGCGGGTGAGCGGGAGGGCTGTGGTTGGCTGTCAGCCCTACGGCTCCACTGGTGAGTGTGGGCTGTGTTCTCCCCACCTGGACAAGTTCTTACCCTTGTTTTTCTCTAGCAGTCATGGGAAAACACAACACTAAGCACAACACACCTAGACCCTGCTAGTCTCTTAGCTCAGTGATGGGTGGTTCTCTGCACAAATTCCCCATGTGTCAGGAGCCTGGGGAGGAAACCAAGTATGTTGGGCCGGCTTACAAAAAGAGGAGGGCAGATGTCTAGCTAGGCCTGTTGTGCCTTGTGGATGTTAGCAGCCATCTTGCCCTAAGTCACATGAACAGATGTACGGGTTGATATATATGTGAATCTGGTCTGGAAAGTAAGGAGACAGGCTAAGAATTTGTACACACTGCTTTTCATGACTTTTTGTACGTGTGGAGATGGGTGTTCTAATTTGAGCTAGGCAGCTTCAACAAAGAGGAAATCAAATTATGCCCCCCGAGCAAATCTTCTCTGTGCATCCATTTATAGTACAGAATTTAAATAGTCCTTTGTCCTAAGTAATTTGTAGTCTACTAAGGGGGACAGGTGCACTTTATTATTGGAAACTCTAGGTACAGTTTACCTGTTATTGGATGCAGAATGCTTACACTGCCCCTCAAGGGTAGGATAACGGTTGGGCCAGAGTCAGGGGTCTTAAGGGATTTGGTGGTGTTAGGGGGGCTTCCCACCTTATCCTTGCCTGGTTCTCATTGTGGTCTTCATGTGTCTGCATTACATTTGGGGAAGAAAATGAGCTTTATGGACGGTTGTTTCACCTGTTGGGCAGAGTAGCTCCTTAGATGCTTTGGAGATGGACTTCATGTAGGAGATGAGGATTGATGTGCTGTTTTGTAAAGAGAATGGCTCTGGGAGTTCCCCTGGCAGTGGTTTTCTTCAGGATGGAATGGGAAAGTAGGGGGAGCATCGAAGCCTCATAGCTATACCTTGGGTTAACACGTGGGTCTTCATTTGCTGCTTTCTTTTGTAGAAATGAGAAAGAAGTTTGATGATGGAGAAGATCCTCTGGATGCGGAGAGTCAACAAGGAGGTGGTGGTAACCCCTTCCACAGGAGCTGGAACTCATGGCAAGGGTTCAATCCCTTCAGCTCAGGCGGACCGTTCAGATTTAAATTCCACTTCAATTAAACCAGCTGTTTTACTGCTCCTCTTCTTTATTATTTTCTTAACATTCAAAACAAAGAAACTTTGGGATTCTAATGGAAACAAAATGAAACAAAACTTTGAGTTTGTCCATGACCAAAGAGTTGTTTCAAGGAAAAGACTGTTCTTACTGTAGACTTGATGGGCCTGCCGAGGTAGGGAGCAAGGAGCCCTGTTTCTGACAAGGCAGCCTGTGCTCATCTTGTGTTGCCTGGGGGATGTGGTGTGGGGCATTTGTCCTGTGGTGCTGTTCAAACAGCATTATATATATTTAACCTGGAGCAGCCAGATTCTGAACAGCCTTGCATAGTAACCATGAGGAGGAGCTGTAGTCTTCAAGAGAATGGATTGTGTCTCAGTATTCTTAAGAGACAATGTTCTTTGGGACAATTGTGCTTGGGTTTTGGTCAGTCCAGTCACTTGCAAGGATTTCCTCCTGTCCCCAATGTCGTCATGGCTGTCCCGGCAGAAGTGCAGAGATCATCGTTTGGGAAACAGTCCATCATGTGCGGGTGGGGTGCTCAGGTGTAGAGTATGCTGAGGACGTATTTTTGCTGTTTTGTCTCTCTTGAATTTCTTAAAACTTACAGATCCTCTCTTAAATGTTAACCAGAACAAGTTCAAAAGTTCAGTCTGTGAAAGACTCAGTGGTGTTGTGGAGAGCATTGTTGAAGGTCAGGCTGAGTGCAGAAGCACCCTACAAGTGCAGTTTCTCTGTCAGCATCAGCAGCTCACTCCCAGCTGGCAGGGGAGCGAGGCGGCGCTCAGTGTCTCTCACATTTAGCCCAGTTGTCTTGGCTGTATTGTTTGTTGGGTGTTTGCTCCGTAGATCTGCCTCACTAGGACTGATGTTTATTATTCCGCTGAGAAGAAAGTATAGGCTTGCAAGTGTGTTCCGCTCTGTGTTTGCTCACATCAGTAAGATGACATTGCCCATCTCCTCCTGAGAGATCCTCTTGCTTTTTAAGCAGATACCTCTTTAAGAAATATACTATCCAGGATTTCTATACTGGATAATTTTTGCCCTAAAAACCTGTTGCTACATCAAGAACATTGAATATTTATGAACTACTGATGCTGCATTGAAAATGTAAAAGAATTATTTTGGTAAGAATTATTACCTTTATTCTATCTAGAAAGTTGTTTTTCTTTTTCGAAACATTGTGAAGTATTTTAAGTATAAAGGTCTAATATATTGTTTTTATGAGATTAATCATTTTAGTTAAATTGTGGGAGGCATGAAGGTAGCATCCAAGCACAAATCATTTTCTTAACCTGTAGTCATACCCTTGAGCATATACAGAAAAAGATTTTTAAAATGGACAAACATAAGTTACATAGTTGAGTTGGGCAAAACATTTAAGTGCTTTTTGCCTGTACTTAGGAGCCTGTTTCTTACCAATAAACTCAACAATGCATTTCAAAACCACTTTCATTTTGCTTCAGTGTCCCCAAATTCACATCAGGCCATGTGTGGTAACACACACCTCTGACCGCACTAGAGACGAGGAGAAGACCTCGTTTACATGGTGAGTTCCAGGCCAGGTCCCCCACCAGAACACTAAACAGATAAAGTCCAGCCAGCGTGGAACAGTGAATGGCATGGTTTCACGTCCCAGCCATCTCAGGGTAACACGCAGCTGTTCCGTCCGACTCCTGCTGTGGACGCCTCACGACAGTGAAGGCAGCTCTGCTTTCCAAGTCCCTTTGCACCAGCAGAACCAAGGAAGCGCCACGCTCTCACTCTCCCACTTAGAGCGGATGCAAAGTTGCCAGTAGCACAGAGCTGGAGGATTCTGACACGGTTGAGGTTGGGCTGTGTGGACCTGTGGTCCAGATCTGGTGCCTCCTAATTTGCTTCCCTGAGGGTTTTAAGGTTTTTTTCCCCCCTACTTGTAACTACCTTAAGTAACTGAGGATTAGTGTTCTCACTGCAGACTTGGGTGCCAAAAGCAGATGTCAGGAGGGAGATGAAGGTAGATCTCTGCTGATTACTGAGGTACGTGACTGGTCAGTTCCAGCATGCATGCTGTTGGTAGTCTCCTTGTGGCCAGCCTATCAGATGAGCAATAGAACAGTGTCCCTTCTGCCTGGTGACACTGTAAAGCCACATTAGCGGAGAAACATTCTCCACTTTCTGCTTTTTCCTTTTTGCAGGGCCACTTCCACATCCCAGTTTCTGTTTCAGGAACTGCGGAAACCGTTGTGGTAATTCTGGGGAAGGTAGGATCAAGCTCACCGTCGCTGTGCTCTGCTCTGTTCCGAGCCTTTCCTTCCCCGTGCTGAGCTTCCTAAGTGCACCATCGTTGGCTGCATCCAGTGCTCACCACTGTAGGAAGAAGGAAAAAGTCGCCTGCTTCACCTCTCAGTTCTGCAAGTTTACTCTTTTTTACCTTGACTAGAAGAACCTGAGAAAGCTCTGTGGGTTAATGTGAGTGGTATGTAGCATCGTCATTGAAACATCCCCTTAGCAGTGCTGAAGTCTGCTTTAATTGTGCAGCTTAACCACTGGAGCTCTGAGGATGAGTGAGTTTAAGAATTGTGAGCAGGCCGTGTGGCTCGTGACTGGAGCTCAGAATGTGGGCTGTAGTAGGCGCTCACGGTGACTTTGAGGCCCTGCTTTGCAAGTCCCAAACTTAGACACAGCGCAAGAGTGCGAGAGGATTATTGGTAACTAAAGGTCACTGTCACCACTACTTACCCCTGGAAGATAGCACTCCCACGTAAAGGCCTTGGCTTGGTCAGAAGTTGTCACTTGCCATGACGAAGGAGGAGGTGGGAGGTGTCTAGAAGACACTGCTCAGGCCATCGTGGGTGCCCAGCTGCCTCCAGACGGCACCGGTGCTGATGGCCTGGACGGTGTTTTCAGTAAGACACACACGGGTCAGGTGACGTCAGGAGAGTTTCCTTGAATGGATCTGATGTCCCTGTAGTGATGCAGGATGGAGGAGGCAGGTGATGACGTAAGAACTTATCTTTCCAGATCCTGTCATTCCTTTTCTGTTAGTGGCAGAATTTATTCTGTAATTTCAAATGATGTTAGGAGGGGCAGATCATTTTTTAACAGACGATCTCATTTGCTGAATGATTTAAGAGTAAAATTAGCCACTGCGTGGCTTTGTGTGCAGTCACAACAGGTTTATTGCACTTGTATGTGGACGAAATATTTACCTGTGCAAAGGAATACAGGGCACAGGGCAAGTCAAAATCAGAGATGTTTGAGAAGTTAAATTATTACTCTTAAGTTTCTATTTGCTTTAAATGGGACAGACTTAACAATCCATCTCTATTTAGTGTTTAATGAAAAAAGGAACTAAAATTATTTCAGCTGGGGCTCATACATGTCTATGAATATGGGCAATATTTTCATGCCCGTGTATTTTCACATTTAATAAAAATATTTATGGTCACATCCACTACTTTCTTGCTTCTGTTTCATGTTTAACCTTTTAGTTAAAATTCTAAGAAAGTCCGTCCTAGAAGCCTGTTTTCAACTTTACTGCACACAAAATCAGTGACCGAGTTTACAGGGAAGGTCGGAGCAGGTAGATATGTTAAAAAATCTTTTAACTCACCAAATCCTAGGAAAACTGGACTTAAAATAGTGAATTATTTTTTCTACTTTAATATTAAAGTCTAACAGGTGGCTTCATCTGACTCTTAGTACTCATGTCTCTTGTCACAATTACAGGAAGGCACCATAGCACATCCAGGAGATAAACTTCTAGAGGAACAAAGCCAGCTTTCTAGCTCAGTATTGAAGGAACACTATAATAAATGTACATACAACTTTTACAGGAATATAGAAGCTTTCCAAATCCCTAGTGGCAGTCTTGATATCATGACAGTGTAGAAGCAGTCAGCAGCTGCAGAGGCCAGTGCTGCCTGACGCCGGAAGCAGAGGCATCGATGGTCCTCTTCTGAGCAGGCACTGTTACCACTGTTCCTGCTCTCAGCTCTGGACTTGATGGTCCTGTAAAAGTACGCAGTTATCTCAAGGCCTTCAGTTCCTATCCCGAGGACTCTAGACCCCAGACCCTGTCTTTTTTCCCTTCTTGGGGCAGATCCTTCCATGGGAGATGTGCACGTGGCACACAGAATCAGCGTGCACATTTAGCTGCTTTTGTCCATTTTCTGCCAAGACCCCAAAGAAACAAAAATCCCTAGACAAAGGAGTTTGGTGACTTCCTTGTTGGGGATTTCCCTTCCTCCTGAAGTCTATTTTCTCGCTGTTTCTCAGTTTTCTGTAATCGTCCTGCTTCTGCTTCCTGGAGAGTCTGCATCACAAACCTCAGCCCCTGTCCCAGGCTCATCTTGAATGATTATCTGGGGCTGTAGGCAATAAACCCCTGGGATACGAGAGGCCTGTTTCTCTCAACTGTAAGACGCCATGGACTTTGAGCCCCACTCCTCTAGGTGCTTCATTTTAAGCCAGCAGTCACTTTAACCCACTAATGTCACAGTAGCGGTCAAGATAGTGACTAGGGGCCGCCGTAGACTTCAACTCTAAGCACAGGCTCATCAGTACCTTGGAGTGGTTGCTGTATGAGCTGCTTTGCTGGTAGTATTTGAGCAAAGAAAGCTTTTCTGAAGAGTCAGCCGTGCCTTCATGACTGAGCAAGTTCTGCCTTGCCCTGCAGTGATGGCTGGTTTTCTGGAAGCTGCTTGTGGGTAGAGCCAGGCAGTGTGTGGGGGCTGGAATTAGGACTTGACGCGGAGGTACAAGCTTCCTCTAATTAGTCTATGTTTCTAATATTAATCAAGTGTCTGACTTTTATCTTCTCTAGCTGATTTTACCTCATTAGGGACTTCAGGGTAAACTAGAGCTAAGGGGTGAACATTTCTGAAAGGAAACCGTTTGCATCCGAGTGCTATGAAAAACAAGTTTCCAGCTTCTAGGCAGGGCCTACATGAATCACTAACACTCAATAAGGGTCAGAGCGTTCTTACTCTCTGCCTAGTCATGCTTCACGTTTTTCCTTGAGGGGAGGAAGTGGGAACCACTCAGTTACAAATGTACTGTGCTTTTTCCAGGTTAAAATTTCATGGTGTGCCTACATGGGAGAGCCAGATTTCAGGATCATGGATACGGTGACCAGGAGCATAGACCCAGATGGCCCCCTCAGCCTCGCTGCGTCCTCCCCTGGCTTACTCGAGTAGTGCTACAACTTGGGGAGGGAAGGGTTATTGGATTTACAGTTCACTGTTCATCACTGAAGTCAGAGCAGGACCCTGGAGGCAGGAGCTGACACAGAGGCCATGCAGGGCTGCTGCTGACTTGTTTCCCATGGCTTGCTCTGCTTTCTTACAGAACCCTGGACCACCAGCCCAGGGGTGGCACCACCCACAATCGATTAAGAAAATGCCTTACAGGTGCGCCTAAAGCCCTGGCATTTTGTTAATTGACTGTCCCTCCTCTCAGACAACTGTAGCTTGTGTCCAGTTGACATAAACCATCCAGCACAATTGATCCCTTGCCAGTGTGACACAGTCACATCTCTGTAAAGCCATAACCTTTCTTGTTCATACCCAAGATACGCATTAACATAAACATCACAATATAAACTATTTTACAAACTTAAAAAGCCCCACGATTGTAGGCAGAGTTTTTTGTGTCCATCAAGTCAGCTCTGTCCCACCAGCGGCTCCCAAATAACCACACAGAGACTTATTATTAATTGTAAATGCTTGGTTGATAGCTTAGGCTTGTTACTAACTAGCTCTATTTCTCTTATCTATGTTCTACCACATGGCGTCACCTTTTTCAGCATGGCATGTTTATCCCCTGCTCTCTCTGGGGCTGGCTGGTGCTTCCTGGTCACTGCCTCCTTCCCCTGCACTCTTTTCTTTCCCTGTCCACCAATCCCGCCTAACCTTGTCCTGCCCAACTATTGGGAATTAGCTCTTTATACTCTAATAAGAACAACACATAGTCACAGGCTACAAAAAGATTGTCCCACAGTGCACAGTCTTACTAATTCAAACACTCTAAAAATTCAGTCTTAAAACAAGCAAGCAAACACTAAAAACTCAGTCTTAAAACAAACAAACAAACCCCCAAAGTCTTTTAAAGTCAAAAGTCAAGTGTGTGCTCCTATAAAGTAAAAGGTAAGTTAAATACCAAATTTTAACATTATAAATCACTCAGTGTTTAGTATCTGGGATTCACTCACAATCTTCTGGACTCTTCCAAGGGGCTTGGGTCACTCCTCTGGCTCTGCAGTGCACACAGCTTGTCTTCTAGACTCAGCTGCTGATGGTGGTGGTGGTTGTCCCACGGTAGTAGCATCTCAAAACCGCTGGGATTTCCTGCTGCAACTGGGCTGCACTTTCACCAATAGCTTCTCCTGGGCACACTTCATGGTGCCAAGCCTCAGCTTCTCTGCATGAACCCTTCAGTTCTGAGACTTCAACTGCTATTGAGGCTGCACCTTCTCCAATGGCCTCTTCTGGCCTCTCACAGCCAAGAGTCAGCTGCTCTCCATAACTCTTAATGCCTTCAAACTCAGTACCAGCTGCCAATCTCACATTACCAAGCTTGACTGCCAGCACATGGTCCGCCTGTTTCACCTCTGGAACACAAGCTTGTGCGCGGACTCTCTGGAAACCCTTCCCAGAAGACTTCACCTCACTGATGCTGGGCTCTTAACCACAGCTGGCCAGCATCCATTGTTCCAGCAAAATAAAGGTTTTATTTCAGTGGTTCTGGTTTCTTCCTAACCACAGCAAACTCTTCAGCTCCATTTCACCAGATGCCAGATACCTCACACAAATGCCCAAGGAGGGTTTTGCTTCCCCTGAAACCTCGCAAGCCAGACCTCCAACAGTTTGCACTGCTTTCAAGATTCTTGTCTCCCAAGCTCCTAGAGGACAGCACACTGAGCTCTCACACTTAATGGTTTTCTAGATCAGAGTTCAAGGTCCTTCCATAATCCTCCCTAAGACAGTATGATCAGGTCTATCACTGCACTAACTACTCCTGCTCTAGTTATGATCAGGTCTATCACTGTACTAACGTACTCCTGCCCTAGTTATGGTCAGGTCTGTC
>NC_022019.1:31015735-31016799 GCF_000317375.1 Microtus ochrogaster
TACTCCTGCCCTAGTTATGGTCAGGTCTGTCGCTGCACTAACTACTCCTGCCCTAGTTAGGATCATCATTGCTGTGATGGAACACCACAGCCGAAACGGCTTGGGGAGGAAAGGGTGTATTAGACTCACACTTCCACATCGCTGTTCACTGAAGGAGGTCAGGACAGAAACCCAATCAGAGTAGGAATCTGGAGGCAGCAGCTGATGCAGAGGCCATGTAAAGGTGCTGATTTGCTGTAGGATATTTGATCACACTGTGAAACCTGAGAATGCATTACTTACTGGGGAAAAAATCTCTAGTTGTGGCATGGTTCAGCCCTATTATATATCCTTTTAAAAGATTAAGTAAAATCAACCATAGATTGAGAGGTGGGGCAAGCAACCAGTTACAAAAACAAAGTCATAGAGCATGAGAGGATGTCAGGAAGACAGACGGGAAGTAGCAGGAAGGGTCTTTGAAGCTGGTAGTCCTTTCCGTTTGGGGTAGCTGAAGAGAAGCTCCCTTTGCAGGGAGGCAACAAAGGCGTGCTGTCCCTGCCTCTCTGAGCTAGCTGGTTTTCACCCCGGCATCTGGCTCCCGGGTCTTTATTGATAAAGTAGAACAACAGAGACTTAGTTAGAAGCTGGATTTGGCAGCAGTGGCAGAGGCAGTGTGGTGGGACACAGAAGTCCCACTGGCCTTGGCCTTAGCAGTGTGGCAGCTGCTGCAGAGCCACAATCAGTAGCTAAGACAACAGTAGATTCAGGTGCAGCGCTGTGCCACAGGAAACAACACTGACTGGTTCCTCATTGCTTGTTTAGTCTGTTTTCTTATAGAACTCAGGAGCACCAGCCCAGGGATGGCACCACCTACAGTGAGCTAGGCCCTCCCCCATCTATTACTAATTAAGAGAAATTTCCACAACCTTGCCTGTAGCCCCATCTTATGGTGGCATTTTCTTAACTGAGGTTTCCTCCTCTCAGATGACTTTAGATTTTTGTCAAGTTGGCATAGAACTAGCCAGCACAAACATTTTATTTTTTTTTCTTTTTTTTTCTTTTTTTTTTCTTAATTTATTTATTTA
>NC_022019.1:31022896-31033542 GCF_000317375.1 Microtus ochrogaster
TTTGCAAAGAAATACATAATTCAAAAATCTGGATTTTCTAGTATATATACTAATCTAGAAATGAGACATGTAAATTTAGTCTTTCACATCTCAATATGATAGAAGGAAACTATGAAATCTGATATTTTAAGGCAGAAATTAATTACAATAGAAACTGAATGTCTTAATAAAAACAGTAAGCAAAGAGGCAGAGGAAGGTATTCTCTTAATTGGAATGTGGACTGTCAGGGGAAGGATATTGCTCAGGGTTGGATTTTAACTATACCCCAAAGGTCCACATCCTGAAAGGTTTGGTTACCAGCCTTCTTAAGAGATCAGACCCAGAGCTGGGCGATGGTGGCGCACGCCTTTAATCCCAGCACTCGGGAGGCAGAGGCAGGCGGATCTCAGTGAGTTCGAGACCAGCCTGGTCTACAGAGCTAGTTCCAGGACAGGCTCCAAAGCCACAGAGAAAACCTTTCTCGAAAAAGCAAAAAATAAAATAAAATAAATAAAAAAAGAGAGATCAGACCCAGTGGGAAAAAGTGATGGAGACCCCAACCCCATTCTCTCCCTCTCTTGCTTCCCAGCAGCCGAGGTGAACATACCTCCTCCTCATGAACTCCTCGGATGTTCTGTGCTCTCACGAGCCCAAAGCAACGTGGGCAACTGAAATCCTGAGCAAAAACAAGCCTTTCTTCCAGAGTACTTTGTCACAGACACAGAAAGCTGATGGACTGGATATATTGTGAGATAGAGTGGATCATCTAACTGAAGAGTTAGAGGGAATCAAGGCCCAGATGGCTTCTTTCTCAGTATGGAGCTTGTATACATACCTGTCCCAAGATGAACAGCCCATATCTAGAGGGTTCCTCATTACACGGAGGGTTTCAAGATGACCTGCTCTATCTGAAAGTAACCAGAAGGTACCTGGGACACTAGGCAGTCACTAGTTTTAGTAAATGTTTCTCATGAGGAATCTGGAGAGCTTTTTAAGCCGTCAGAAATTCCAATGGTTCTAGCAGACCTATCAGAGGTGTGCAACCTTCTCACACTGCACAGGAGGCTGCATCTGCACATGTGCTGGGATTCATTGATAACCGTCCCCAGAAAGAACGCAGCCCACAGCGCATGTGAGCCAAGGGCCACAGGCTGGACACCCTGATCACACTTTGGTGGATGAGATCTAAATGACACTAAATGAAGTATAGTCTAGTCCCAAGATGCTATAAGTATAGAATATTTGAGAGTTAAAAATATTTACTATTTCTATTTATCTACTTAAACACAGCAGGGGAAATCTTTTACTTAGTTTCTATAGGACTATAAGGTTTACATCTTTTACTTAATTTCTATAAAAGAATATTCAGTCTTTTAAGAAACACATACATGTATGGATATGCCTATCATTTTATGAATAAATGCAAACAGCACCAGATTAGGATTTAAGTTAAATAAATGATCATAGTGCAACAAGACTTCCATTAAAAATGTTAATAAAACTGGCTTATTTTTAATAACTGAGAGAAAGCCATGAGTGCTTTTTCTTAAAAATGCATGAATTCCTGTAATTTAAATACATTCTGTGAGTAAGGAAATATGGGTGTACTTAAGCTGGAATACTAAAAGATACTGATGGTTTGATAAGCAGCAATGAGGACCTTCTAGGATTTTCAAAGACCTTCCAGGACAATTGACAACATCAAACTAGCTGGTAAAACAACATCATCATCATCATCTTAAGAAAAAAGAATAATCTATCAACCACATAAATTAAGTTTATTTTAAAACTCTACAAGTATTTTAAATAAAGTTTATAAAAAGTGAATAGTAGTAGGTCAGTAATTTGAATGAAGTGGCCTACTGGTTAGCAGTTCCACAAACGCCCAGCAGGTGGCAGAATTTCATCCTAGTTCATCTTCTGGAACCCAGTGCTAGAGCTCATCATGCACAGACACTGCAGGGAAGCAAAGGTGCAGTCAGCCTACAATGTCACGAAGACATCCATACTAGATATACTCTCTACATTATATATGGAGAGTCCAAGTCTGACAGAGACCTGCTGTTAATTCACTCTCTAACACTGTCATCCAGTGTGGACATTCTGGTACCCATTCTACCACATCATAAATATGTGTCTCTTTAGACACCTATAGAATGTGAATGCACACAAGTCTATGAGAACAAGAAACACACATACCCATATATAAACACAAATAAAATTTAACAAATAAAATTAAAATATTATATAAACAAATATGACATAGGGTTAAAATCTCATGTAGCTCAAGATAAACGATACTCGACAGAGGTCTTTAAGAACACAGATATGCTGCCTGGGCTGACTGAAGACAAAAGACATACAGAGAGAACATCCAAATTAACAAAATCAGAAACAAAAAGGGGAACATAACAGAAACGGAGGCAATCCAGAAAATCATGAGGTCATACTCGAAAAACCTGTACTTCACAAAACTGAAAAATCTGAAAGAAATGGATAATTTTCTTAATTAACTTACCAAAGTTAAATCAAAATCAGATAAACAAATTAAATAGACATATAAATCCTAAGGAAATAGAAGCAGACATTAAAAGTCTCCCAACCAAAAAAGCCTAGGGCCAGATGATTTTAGCACAGAATTCTATTAGACTTTTCAGAGAAGACAGAAACAGAAGGAACATTGTCCAATTCTTTCTATGAAGGCCATAATTTCCCTGATACCCAAACCATACAAAGATTCAACAAAGAAAAAATAATTACAGACCAGTTTCCTTTATGAACGTAGGTGTAAAACACTCAACAAGAATACCTGTAAACTGAATCTAAAAACTCATCAAAAGATCATCTGCCATGATCAAGTAGGCTTCATCTCATAGGTGCAGGGATGGTTCAACATATGGAAATTGTCAATGTAATCCATCATATAACAAAGAAAAAAAACCACATGGTGACCTTGCTAGATGCTGAAAATGTCTTTGACAAAATCCAACGCCCAATCATAAAAGTACTGGAAAGATTAGGCATACAAGAAACATACCTAAACATAAAGAAAATTTACAAAAAACCTACAGCTAAAATCAGATTAAATGGAGAAAAACTCAAAGCAATTTAATGGAAATCAGGAACAAGACAAGGCTGTTCACTCTCTCCATATCTATTCACTATAGCTCTTGAAGTTCTGGCTGGAGCAGGCAGACCACTGAAGGAGATGGAGGGTACAAACTGTAAAGAAGTCAATGTCACTATTTGTAGAGGACACGATAGTTTACATGAGCAACCAAAAAGTCTACCAGGGAATCCAACTCTTAAACATCTTCATCGAAGTGACCGGTTACAAGGCCTCCTTTATACACACGCTTCACAATAGCCACAAATAATATAAAACATATTGGGTTAACTCTAACCAAGCAAGCGAAAGCTCGCATGACAAAAACTTCAAGTCTTTAAAGAAGATACAGAAGATGGAAAGATCTCCCATGCTTTTGGATAGGTAGAATTAACACAGTAAAACTGGCCATCCTACCAAGAGCAATCTACAGAGTAAACACAAGCCCAATCAAAATTCCAACACAATTCTTTACAGAACCTGAAAGGATAATACCCAATTTCATATGGCAAAACAAAAAACCAAGGCTAGCTAAAACAATCTTGACCAATACAAGAACTTCTGATCAGGCTCTAATGCAGAGCTGTAGTAATAAAAACTTCACAGTGTTGGCATAAAAACAGACATGTTGATCAATAGAATCAAATTTCGATATAAATCCACATACCTATTGGCACCTGATTTTTGATTAAAAAAAGCCATAAATAATAGGAAAAGAGGCATCTTCAACTATTGGTGCTGGTCTGGCTGGGTGTCGGCATGTAGAAGAGTACAGATAGATCTATCTATCACCCTGCACCAGACTCAAGTAACCCAACATAAACACTGAACCGGAACAGCCTTGAACACATTGGCACAGGAGTCAACTTCGTGAACAGAATGCCAACAGAGCAGACATTAAGATCAACAATTAATAAATGGAGCTTCACCAAACTGGAAAACTTCTGTAAGGCAAAGGGCACTGTCAATAGGACAAAATAGCAGTCTATGAAATGAAAAAAATTTAATCAACCCCTCATTCAATAGAGCACTAATATCCAAGCAGGAGTCAGAGGTATCAAGGACACCAGAAGAACAGAGTCCACAGGATCAGCTAAGCAGGGCTCATGGGAGCTCACAGAGTCTGAAGCAGTAATCACGGAGCCCGCATGGGTTAGAGACAGGCCCTCTGCATATACGCTATGCTTGTTTACCCCGAGGTTTCTGTGGGACTTTAGCAGTGGGTGTGGGGGCTGTCTCTATTTTGCCTACTCTTGGGACCCTTTTTCCTCCTACTGCATTGCCTTGTCCAGCATTGATGTGAGGTGTTGTGCCTGGTCTTGTAACATGTTAGGCTGCATTTGGTTGATATCACTGGGAATCTGCTCAGTTTTGAAGAGAAATGGAGGAGTGGATCTGGGGGAAGGGGAGTTGGGGAGGTAATGGGGAAGAGTGGAGGGAGAGGAGGCTGCAGTTAGGATGTATTGTATCAGAAGAGAAAAAACTAAGTATTATAAGAAACTGTACAGCAAGCATTGTGTGTCTTAGATAAAGTAAGTAAACTCCTAGAAAGACAAACACTGCTGAATGACTACATTCAGCGGAGAAATGTCAAGATAACGGAGCTTTGTGAACAGGAGAAATGACAAAACCAAGTCCACAACATTCAACTCACAACTAAAGACTAGGACCAGGAACAAGGGCAGTCTGTGTTAGATATGACAGTTCTCAAGGTAGGAGGCACTGCTTCTTTGTGAGCTATCAAAGGCATTTTAATTAATTTTGACCATTTTCATATTTGGGAAATTCAATATAATCTTAGAGATAAAAGTTCCTCTATTTTTAACAACTGCTTTTAGTAAACACACTTCCTAAAAATCATTTATACTGCTCATTTATATAGATTGGAGTTTAAGTGATATTCTCTGTCTTAGGTGTGTTTAAATGTTTCAGAGAAAGTCACTAATATATACAATTAACATACATTTTAATAAATAATTTGTTATCTTAGCATATGTAAAATGAAATTCTTTAAAAAATTTATTTAAAATTTTTTATTAGATTTATTATTTCATTTGATGTGTTTTTTGCCTGCATAGATATGAATGTGCACCATGCTTGGTGTTCACGGAACTTAAAGGAAGGTACCAGGTCCCCTGGCACGGGAGTTTCAGACAGCTGTGCCCACCACATGGGCGCTGGGCCATTGACCCTGAGTCCTCTGCAAGAGCAGCAGTGCTCTTACTTGCTGAGTCATCTCTCTGGTCCCTGAAATAAAATTTTTAATCGTGTCATATACTTTCCCAATGAAATACTGACAGTGCTTTCATGGCTTCCCTGGAGTCTGTGACTTACCCTGATCTTATTAACACAGCACATGGCTCACTGGAGTCTGTGACTTACCCTGATCTTATTAACTCAGCACATGGCTCACATGCAATCACTTACTTGTGCTTTTCTTATTTGCAAGATGATCTAATAATTTTCGTATTTCTGTGTCATATTTGACCCATTCTGGGACAATCCTTGCAGCAGCTTCCAGTTTGGGTTCTTTTGTTTTGGGATTATTGCACTAAAAGTTCAAACAAAATTTGTTAGTAAAAGAGAAAAAAAAAAGACCACATTTCGGGAGAAATAAAGGAAATACTTGAGACCCTTAGGGTGTATGTCACTAGGGCTGATGTAAGCACAACCGCACCGTGTGTTGGCTGGCCTTCCCAGCCCTTTATAGCCAGCTGCCTGTGACGCAGATAGCAGCTGCCTGTGACTGGAGCAGCACTGATGTAATCACTGACTCAGTCTGAGAACTGAGCACACCAGGAGGCTCTTGGGAAAGAACAAAGACACACCCTTCTGGGGAATGCATTGTATCACCGCTGTGTCCTCTTCTGCGCTAAAGGTCTAGAATTGTCTACTGCGTATAAAAGTGCACAGAGCATGCTCAGTGCGGAGACTAGGGTGGGAGTTTCTGGCCGTCATCTACTCTTCCTCATCAAGATGGCAATGCTCTGCTTTATTCTGCATTCGCCCAGACCATCTACACTGCACCTAGTCTTGCCTGGATGCTGCCAATGGGACCACAGTGACTGGGAGACAAGGTGAGTCTGGACCTGGACATCAGGGACACGGTCACACGCTGAAAGGATCACAACTTCAACAACAATGAGAATGGGAGCCAGGAACCAGTGAGGTGGCCGGAGGCCACTGTAGCAGTCTGAGAATGTCTTTGCTGGAGGCCAGGGATTCCAGAGTTATCTCTCACCCTTGCCTGGGAGCTCTCTAAGTGGATGTGATGGGAACTGAGAGGAAGCAGGGGACACCTTGTGGTTGGGACATCTGCATACCAGAACATGACCCTTCTCCATGACTCACCAAGTTTCTGCATGCCCTTTAGTGAGCATACTGACTCAATGGTGCCTGTATTTCCAACTTCCTTCCCCGATAGAGGAGCCTTACTCTCTCACTAGCAAGCTCCTTGGTGTTTGAATAAAAATGGCCTCCAAAGGCTCATAGACTTGAATGCTTAGTTCCTAGTCTAGGGAACTGTGTGGGAAGAACTAGGAGGTGTGGCCTTATTGGAGGAGGTGTGTCGCTGAGGGTGGGCATTGAGGTCATTCCCAGTCATCTCCCTCTGTCTTGGGCTTGGGCATCAAGAACTGAGCTCTCAGCTACTGCTTCAGTGCCATGTTTGCACTGCAGCCATGTTCCCTCTTCCATGGTCATGGACTCTAACCCTCTGGAACTGTAAGCATTGAGTAAAGTTTTTTCTCTGTAAGTTAATGTGGTAGTTTGAATGTAACTAGCTCCCACAATCCCAAAGGGAGTGGCACTATTAGGAGGGGTAGCCTTTGTTGAAGTAGGTGTGTTCTTATTGGAAGATGTGTCACCATAGGGGCAGACTTTGAGGTCTCTTTAACTCTAGCTTCATTCAATGTGACACACAGTCCACTTCCTGTTTCAGCTACTTTTCTAGGACTACATCTTCCTGCGTGCTGCCATGCCCCACCTCTGAACCGGATGTGAGCCACCCCAAAGAAATATTTTCCTTTATAAGAATTGCCATGGGTACGGTGTCTCTTCTAAAGGTTAGCTTGTTCATGGTGACTCATCACAGCTATAGAAAAGTAACTACTAGGAATATTCTTAAGATGAGCCTCTCCACGGAGGCAAATAATTCCAATCAGACCAAATTAGACAGAATCAAAGCCCATGTTTACTGCAGCACTCCTGGGTGGCCAGAAAAACATGGCAGGGAAAGGAGGGGCACGCAAAACCCAAAGACCACGTGTTTTTTTTTCTTGGTGGCAGCCTAAATAGCCCGTGGGAGAGGTCCTGACCCTCCCTGGGAAGGGGTTAGCACTTGGTGGGCTTTTCCGGAGGTGGAGTCCGGACCAAGGCAACTCAGGGCAAGGGGTCTTGAGATGGAGTTTTCTGCTCCATTGGTGCAGCATTGGTGCCCCAAGGATGAATGCCAGGGGCTGGGTTATGTTTTCAATCAATCAGTAACTAAGGCAGAAGTTGGTCCCAGGGAGTGGTCTATTGCTGTGAGCAGGTCTGACCCATATAACTTTTGGAGATGTGTGTTCCACTTTGGACTAGGAAAGTGGACTCTAAGTGGTCCATCCTGGAAGATCTTGGAAGAACTGTGTAGGCCCAGCTCAGGAGCTTCAGAAAGGAGCAGTGTCAACAGCATATTAGCATGGGCTAAGGACTATTCTTGCCATATCTCGCAAAGAATGCAGACGCTTTCTGCCCTGTCTTAACCTCTTAGCGTCTCTACAGCCCCGCGTCACTTAATTCCTAAGTGTTTCTGAGGGGAGATGATTGATCCAAGGGCCCAGTTCATGCCGCTCCTCCCTTCTCTGCATGCAGCTACTGCTATGAGAAACCCATGCATCTAAGTCTGAAAGTTCCTCTTAGGCATGGATAAAGACACATCACCAACTTCTCCTACGGAAACCTCAGGATTCAAATGTGTTCCCCATTCCTGCATCCCTTCTTCTACACTACATAGTAGAGAGACGGCAGACATGTTTTCTTCCTCCTTTAGTTTTGATGGGTTTGGTATTCTGGCTGGGCAGTTGTGGTCTTTCAGAGTCTGGAATACATTGTTCTGAACCTTCATGACTTTTATGGTATCTACTGAGAGTGTGCTTCTCTTCTGACGGGCCTGCCTTTACACGGGAGATGGCGTTTGCCCCTGCAGCTTTCAATATACTTCTTTGTTCTGAACATACAGGGTTTTACTACATATTCTGTGGGGATGTCCCCTTTGGTCTTGTCTATATGGTGCTCTAAATGCCTCCTGACCTCGACAGACTCCTCTCCCCTCCAGGGTCCTAGTCGACACGAATTGTTCTGTCTGTGCTCATGGCTCGTGCTCTTTTCACAGGGTCCCCAGGGTCCCATATGATCCATTTGCACTTTCTTTTGAACTTTGCTATGGATTATCTTTATATATTTGTTTCCTTACTAATCAGCAGACCTGAGGGTAGTCTTGGGGACCTCCTGAACACAGCTTTTTACTTAATTCATAAAAGACTAAAAGAAAAAGTGTGGTAATAATATGTGTGAGCCATTTCATTTGTAAAACACACATTTAAATTTGGACACTCTGCACACACTTCTATGCAAACGAGACAGCGATACTCACCAGATCGATGGTTTTGGCTCTTTGTTTAGATTCATCATCACACCAGGTCTCACACCAGAGCCAGTCTTGAGGAAGAGACTTGATGGCAACTTGATAAATCATATTGTTGGGAAGATCCTACAGAAAAAAATTAATATGCTAGAGTCTGAATCAAATTGTCATTTAGACTTTAAATATATCATAAAATTCAACAATTTGGGATATCTCCATGTGGTAAGCTTGCCCTGCTTAATCTAACCTAAGAATCTTGTGTCATACATGTATGAACACGTGACCTAGAACTACATCTAGAGTCAGATAAGAATAAGGTCTGACAACTGTCACCCCGTGTTAGCGGCCGTGCACAGCCTCATCTTCTCTAGTTACCTAAATAGCAGAACCATGATTAGATACTCACTTGTACCTGTCCTTTTTACTTATTTGTTTTTATCTTTTAAATTTTAAAACTGTCTATTTTTATTTCTGTGCGAGAGTGCTTTATCTCCATGCATGCAAGTGCACTGAACATCTGGGTGGTGCTGCTGAGGCCAGAAGAGTCAGGTCCCCTGAACCGGAGTCAGCTACAGCCACGCTGGGCACCAAACCCAGTCCTTTGTATGTGCTACCAACCGCTAGTCGCCTCCCCAGCACCTGCTAGTGTTATGTTGAACACATCATCTTCTCCAGATTCTCAAATCATCTTACTCTCTTGTTGGAAGAGATGTTGTAAGAACAATTTCATATTTCTGTATGTGCAAGGCTTCCTAAGCAGAGATTGCTGGCACATAATTTGAAAAACGGGCCTAGCAGTTAAACACAGAGAGTTTTTAGAGAGACTTGTATGTTTCCCCTGAGGTATCTATTTGTATTCCAGCCAGAGAGCCCTTCTTTCTTCCCAGAAATGTAGCTATCTAAGCACACTACCTCAGTCTCTGAGGGGTTGAGGTTAGTTTGCATTAGATGTCCCATGTATCCTTAAGACTTAAAACTTCATGGTTCTACTCTCGCCAGCCCTACTAAATATCTTATGAGATGTCCTAGGAGATGTTCCAGGAGAGGAAATAAAAATGTGCAGATTGGAAAGGGTTAAAGGCTCTGATATTTTCAAGTAAGAGGATTATTTGTTCAGGAAAGCTCCACAAATTATGAATAAAATCCCCGGGCTATGTGAAGAGTAAAATCATGTCATTTGGGAATGACTGCATTAAACAAAGCCACCAGCCTCAGGAAGACAAGTGTCACATGCATTCTCTCATACGGTTCCTACGTTTTGTGTAGATGCATAAACTCCGGTACATATAAAACAAAACCAAAGTGCTAGTGAGTAGAGAAGCTTCAGTGTTTATACACTATGCGGTCAAAAGGAAAAATGAATCCCATCATTTGCAGCAAAGGTGAGGTGGAGAGCATCACGTTAAATGAAACAAGCCAGAAATGGACAGACTAATTCTCGGGCATGTCAATAGAAAAGTGCTAAAGCAATAAAACAAAAAAACATTAGAATAGACTGTGACTTCAATTTTGTTGGTAGCTCCCCTTTCTCTGACTTTTCTCATGCCCTAGCAACAAGGCCATCTGGCAAAAATTGATGCTTGGTGAAGCCCCCAGCCTGCAGGTGAATGAACTTCCATGCAGTGGCTTTTGAAGAAGTCCATACAACTTGAAATGACCATATCTCGTCAAGCATCAAACGAGCAGGTGCTACAGGGTGCGGCAGAGCAGCAGCTATGCCTGCTTCAGATCACTGATCCACAGAAACTGCCTCTTAGCCACTAGATTTTACAGTAAGGTGTCATGTAGCAATAGACAACCGTTACAAAGATTATTCCAGTTGTCTGTTAGAAATAAAGTTGTGGCACTCGGGAGGCAGAGGCAGGCGGATCTCTGTGAGTTCGAGACCAGCCTGGTCTACAAGAGCTAGTTCCAGGACAGGCTCCAAAGCCACAGAG
>NC_022019.1:31033642-31034754 GCF_000317375.1 Microtus ochrogaster
AAAAAAAAAAAAAAAAAAAAAAAGAAATAAAGTTGTGAACATTAATGTACAAGACTATGGGTAACATACACATACAAGTAGATATGTATTTAACCTTATACATAACCAAAATTCTTATATCCCTCAAACACAGAAGGCCCACTTTCACCATTGGGAATACCAGCATGAATAATTTTTGGCCTCTATATGAAACCCATTCTAACTCTACCCTCACAGGGACCTACTTTATACTAAAACCCCCAAACTTGATTGACCATTCGAACCCTATTTAAAATGCTTTCCTATTTTATTTCTTCTCCAGAAATTAATTGCACACATGTGTACACAAATATACACATATATTTTAATTAGAATGAAAGCATTAGTACCTCAAGAATAATTGTGCTTGGATTTCTGTGGTTTCAGGTCTTAGGAGAGTATGTGGCACATATGAAGTACACGAAACACACCAGCTAGGTAAATATGGATGGATTTAGTCATTAGGAATAAAAAGGATTATGAACTGTACTGTCTTTCATGTCTGTTTAAATTATCTGAAATATTTAGATGCAATAATGAATAATTTAACAGGGTGTGAGGAAGGAGGTGTCTGTCGGGTGTCTTCAGGGAGCACAGGATACACAGAGTTCTTGAAGCTCAGCACACAAAGACAGAATGGGAGAGGGAGGCAGCTGGGAGGGAGCCCCATGTCCAGAGGGAAAGCGAGTAGAAGAGGTGACTAATGAGGGGATGGAGAGGAGAAAGTGAGATCCTTTAGAGACGAAGTCTGCACAGAGGTATCTGACGAAGGGCAGATGCCTAGAAAGGGCTGTGTATGAAGGGTGCTGAAACAGGTTATACACACAGGATACTTATCCATTAGAATATGTTGTAGTACTTACCTGATCTAGGTTTGAAAGACTATTTGGATCTTGGCTAAGAGCTTGGTACTGGCCCCGGAGCCTATCGCCTGCCGAGATTCTCCTGAACTTCTTGAGATCCACGACATATAAGGCACTGAAAAGAGAAGCACTCTTTAGTCCTCCGTGGTGCTTGTGTGGCTGTCCCAGGGACTGTGCACACAATGGATCTTCAGAGCTGGGCTGTCCCCAGGGACTGTGCACACAATGGAT
>NC_022019.1:31035302-31041534 GCF_000317375.1 Microtus ochrogaster
AGGGACCGTGTATACAATGGATCTGCACAGCTGGGCTGTCCCTAGGGACTGTGCACACAATGGATCTGCAGAGCTGGGCTGGTAAGTTTTGCTGTCAACTTGACACAAGCTAGAGTTACTTGGGAGAAGGAACCAGCTGAGAAAATGTAGGCATGTCTGTGGGGCATCTTCTTGATTAATGATTGATGTAGGAGGCCCAGACCCCTGTGGGTGGCGGGATCCCTGGGCAGTGGTTTTGGGGTGTATAAGCAAGAAACTGAGCAGCTTTGTAGAGTGAGCTAGGAGTCAGTGTTTCTCCACTGGTATCTGCTCCAGTTCATATCTCCAGGTGCCTGCCTTGCATTCCTACCCAGACTTCCCTTTATGAGGTCTGAAAGAACCAAAATAAGACAAATCCTTTCCTCCTCAAATAACTTTTGGTCATGGTGTTTATTGTAACAGCAGAAAGCAAAGCAGGACAGACACCTTAGAACTTAACAAATATTTCCTTCATAATTGGAGTCTAATGTTCTGGTATTTCCCCCGAGCTTGAGGTTTGCTATAACAATGGCAGAACATATGTATTTCAGGTCATCTCAAACTTTTTCATGAAATCACAGCCCTACAGACAAGCCACTGCCAGAAGAAGCCAGTGTCTGCACTCGGTACTGACAAACCAACTTTCCATCTTGCAGCGGACAGGAGCATGCACCTGTGTGGATCATTTGGTTTTAACTCTTGGTTCAACCAAGTACTAGGAAAGGAAAAGCTGACAAGCCGCCTAAATGCTGACTGCCTCAGTTTCCACAGCTATAAGATGGAGGGTACTGAGACTGTGAGAAAACTCTGAGCACAGAATTAAGGTTCACACACGGGGGACTTCCACAGACAGCACATAATCAGTACAATGCTGTCTTACCTGATATGGTATTTCCTTTTCACCAGATGCGACGCCCAGTATCCCGTTTTCCAGAAACGGTACCCATCCATTTCAGTGCGGCTGTCACAGAACGGAGTATATCCGTAAGGAGCTCCACCCAGATCAAAGTCTCGAAGCTCTTTTAGGTCATGTCTCACAATCTAAGTAATAAAAACAGTGTCTCTGTACGGCACAGGTTGTAAAATATCATGAGCTCTTTTGATGTAACTTTCATATTATGACCTCACTGCACACATGCAGAAAGGTGCATTTCTTCATATCATTGCCACAGAGCATGAGTTTACTACATGTTCATGTTTTTCTTGTTCTCACAGATTAAAAGAAGCATACGCTTTATAGTCTTTATCTGTATAATTATGGTCTTACCAGTGAGGTGCCTGTTTATATCATTTATAAGCTAACTTGTTGCTATAACGTACACTATGGGAATATAACACACACTGTGGGAATATAACACACGCTGTGGGAATATAACACACGCTGTGGGAATATAACACACATTGTGGGAATATAACACACACTATGGGAATATAACATACACTATCTGGATATAACACATACTATGGGAATATAACACACACTGTGGGAATATAACACACACTATCACAAAAGCACATAGCTTATAGTTCCTCAATGAGTGAATAAAAAAAGTCTTTTTAAAAAGTTTATTTATTTTATGTGTACTCTTAACTGCCTGTATGCCTGCAGGTGAGAAGAGAGCATCAGATCTCATTCTAGATGGTTGTGAGCCACCATGTGGTTCCTGGGAACTCAACTCAGGACCTCTGGAAGAGCAGGCAGTGCTCTTAACCATTGAACCATCTCCCCTGTCCCGACTAAAAGTCCTGATTTGAAAAGCAGCTTAAGGGCCAGGCATGGCGATGCACAGCTTTAATTCAGCACTTGAGAGGCAGAGGCAGACGCATTTTTATGAATTAGAGGCCAGCCTGGTCTATAAAATGTGTTCCAGGACAGCCAGGGCTGTTACACAGAGGAACCACATCTCCAAAAACCAAAAAAGAGTAGCTTAAATGATAATGCTAATATATTTTAACTTTTTTTTTTCTGTTTTAAAAAGATTTATTTATTTAAAGTGTTGAAGTGTGACTCATGCTATATCTGTGTAACATGTGTGTGCAATGCCTTCAAGAGGCCAGAGGAGGGCACTAGAGCAACTGTAAATGCTAGGAGTAAACTTGAGTCCTCGGTAAGAGCAGCAGAACCCTTCTCATCACTGAGCCCTCTTTATTCTCTACTGCTCAAGCTTGCTAAGAGAATACCAGTGTAATGTTGAGGGGAGGAAAAGACTTTGATGCTTTAAAATCTTACTCTTTTGGAAATGAGTGTGTGTGTGTGTGTGTGTGTGTGTGTGTGTGTGTGTGTGTGTACAGCCGGGTACATAGGTCTTGGCCTGAGGGTGAGGGCAGAGGACAACTGTATGGGGTCTGTTCTCTCCTTCCTCTTTCACGTGAGCTCCAGGGATGGAACAGGCCATGCTAGGTTTGTACACGGCAAGGCCTGTACCTCTTGAACCATTTTTCTTGCCAATACATTTGGCAGTGCTTTCTTATCACCACACTTGCTTTTCCTGCTTTAAAGGTTGTATCGTAATAGTTGACGTTAACTTGGAACAAAATAACAGTATAGGACAGTAAACCAGTCCACGGTTTCCTCCTCCCGTGCTGCAGGCTGGCTGTGAACGTCTCAACCCTCAGCCTCTGTCTGCCGAGTGATGCACTTACCAACAAACAAACGTCAGCATACTCAGTGAGCATAAGCTAACTCTTTTTTTTTAAAGGATAATAAAAGGGTTATTTATTTAAGGGGAAAACTTACAGATCACTGTCCTAAACTGTCCTCTGAGCACAAACAGGAACACAATCTGGCAGCCAGAATGGGAGCCGGAAGCAAGAGAGTAGGTGCACCTTTACTGCTAGTGGGCTGGTATCTTAAAGGCTATTGGCTGAATGAGCAGAATGTGCTCCCACAGCATTCCCTTTATGATGATATATTTTTTTTTAATTGGCTTTGTGGGAGCCTAGCCAGTTTGGATGTTCACCTTCCTAAATATGGACGGAGGGGGGAGGACCTAGGACTTACCACAGGGCAGGGAACCCTGACTGCCCATTGGACTGGAGAGGGAGGGGGAGAGGAGTGGGGGGAGGGGGAGAAGGGTGGGAGGAGGGGGAGGGAAATGGGAGGCTGGGAGGAGGTGGAAACTCGTTTTTTTTCCTTTTCTCAATTAAAAAAAAGAGCATAAGCTAATTCTAATACAGAACTTGAAAAACATACCTTCTGTCCACATTATGCAAATTCTATCTTATGCATTTAGTTTATGTACATTTACAGTTAATAATAGTGTGATTAGAAATTCCGTACTTTTTCAAATATTTTCTCGAGTAATGATTATAAAGATACTGAAATGAGGTAAGGGAAAAAAAAAAGATTCATTTATTATACATACAGTGTTCTACCTGCATGAATGCTTGAACTGCAGACCGGAAGAAGACACCAGAACACATTATAGATAGTTGTGAGCCACCATGTGGTTGCTGGGAATTGAACTCAGGACCTTTGGAAGAGTAGCCTGTGTCCTTCTCCTCTGAGACATTTGTTTAGAGCACCATAACTTTTATCTATACAAATCTTGAAGCTGAGGTGGTTTTTAAATTTTCTCCAGCTGAATTTAGAGCCTTTAAGTGACAGACATAAGGAGACGTGATGCCTGTTTCAGCTGCTGAGGGTCAACAATGACAAAGGGCTGCGTGCAGCCACTGGTGTTTCCAGCAAGAACAAACAGGCGGTCACAAAGAAGACCAGCGCATAGCCACACAAATTCATGTCACTATTTTACAGTTACTAATATAGGCACACCTTATTTTTATCTGCCAAATTTAAAAAGAAAAATGGCTGTTTCAGCCAGAAGCTACCATTTTCTAAACAAACAGTACTTCTTACTACGCTTTCAATCTGTCCATGTTCTGACAGATTGCTCTTAAACTTAAGATCCTCATAAATATCCCACAATCAGGTCTTGTATGTCTATGAAGCAACAATGACAATGAGTGAGCAACGAAGTCCCTAGGTTCATATTCAGTTAGAGGCAAAGCCACACTTTAGTAGCACAAATAATTACCCTTATTACCTGATCAGCATCAACAAATATGATCTTGTCCACAGCTAATGGAAAAAGGACATCAAGGAAAAGAATTTTGTAACCCCAAATGATCCTTTGCTTTTCAGTCTGTTGATGAAGCCAACGGGGCCACTTATATTGCACAAGTTCATATTGGAATCCATATTCCTTAGCCATGTGAGGAATTACCTCCTAAACACATATAAAGAAAACCAAATAATACATTTCAGAAGAAGTTTACTATAAAATTATTATAAATTGATTGGAGAATGCCTAAACACCACTTTAACGAATCCTTCTGATGCTATTGTCCACAAGTGTCTCTTATGGTCTTAGCCTGCAGCAGTTCCAACACTGCCTGAAAGGGCAGACCCTTCAGGAGATGGGCCTCATAGAAGGAAGTTCGGTGACTGGGGTGAGGGTATCCTTGAAGGGGATACCGGGGCCCAGGCTTCTCTTCTTTTCCTTTGTTTACCATGTGCTCACACTAGGTTGTACAGTTGAGTGCCAATTCTTCTTTAAATAAAAATTACACAGAACTTTTAGAAACTGGTTAAGAATTGGGGATATAATTTTAAATTCAAAATTGTAATTTGGGTAAATATGCATTTTAAAAGGCCAACTTTGAAAAAGGAATGTTTTAAGAGCTTACAATGACAGCAAAGAATTTAGTAACAAACTTTAGCCACACTGTAAAATAGCAACATGCTTACTTTAAATGTTGGGGAGAGGTAATTCTTCAGAAACCAGAACTTCACTGGTGTTTTGGTGTTCCGCAAAACAGAAAGCATCATAATCCTATGGAAGAGAACATGAAACCAAATACAGGTAACATCCTACTTTTTCAAAGGCTTCTAAATATTTAAAAGATGATTCGAGTTTTCCATTATGAATTTTCCATTAGAATCAAACGGAAATATTTTCGGAGATTAAGGTTGTTACAGTATGAAGTTTGTAAGGACCAAGTAGCTAGTGTGAAGAGGTTCTGTTACTGAACTAGCATCTAATTCTGTGTGTGATAGACACGGCCTTGAAAACCCACAGAGACCTATGCACCCCAAAACTCCACCGTAGATTGCTTCAGTAACTGAGATGCATGTGCCCTGAAAGTTCTCTTTAAAGAGCTAGTACCATGAGGGCATTAGTTCTAGGGCATTCTCTGCCATCCTTCTACTTACATCCCTAAAATATCCTTTGAATTCTGAACACTACCTCCCTGCACCGATATCCTTTCCTGGGGAAGGATCATTTGCTATGCACATTTCCCTTACTTCACAACTTGTTACATATAGGGTGTTTCCTAACCTTAAAGAAAATCATTCTAAATCAAACCAAACTAATGAAATTTAAATGTATTAAAAATTACACATAAAGAAGTGAGGTGCACAGCAGTGTGCACCTTGTTAATATTTAGGTAAAAAGAACTGACAGTAACAGCTCCTTGGCATTACAGATGACACTGTTGGCTCTGGTGTGGAATGAAGCTAAATACCAAGGAAGTGAAAGGAAAAAAAGTTCTTTTCTTTTTTGTAGGTCACTCTTTCATTTTGCTGAGTTCTGACTATATAATGCACAACTTACTGAAAATATTAGAAAATACTCACCGAAGAAAACGTTCATATAAATGGCCAGAGGCAACTGAAAAAATGTTTAGGATGTCATTTTCCTTTCTGTCATCTTTATGCAGACTTTTTGTGAAGCTTTTAATAAAAACACAGGACAGTGGGTTCTTAGTCTATGTATATTATAACTACATACATCTAAATAACATGCACAACGTACAGCCGTTACACTAAACAAACATCATAACAATTATGAGCTATTTATATTAAATGTGATGGTATTTTTGAGGTTTATAAACTTTTATTTGGACATGGAACACAATTAAACTTTCTGCATATTAATGTGGTAGTAACCTTGAATTTTGGGAATGGCCAGAGTTCTTTTGAGGACCAAGAATGAAGTATAACCTACTATGTTCATGTATAGTACATTGGAGCTTACACAGGCCAACAGTGAGGAAAGAAACAGAGTCCATGGAGTCAAAGTGTTAGCAGTAGAGCAACAGTGATCTATGGGGGGGCAGGAGCGGCTGTGGCTCACGAGGTTCTCCTCTGTAAATGTAACAGTGATCTATGGAGAAGCAGGAGCGGCTGTGGCTCACGAGGTTCTCCTCT
>NC_022019.1:31041634-31058979 GCF_000317375.1 Microtus ochrogaster
GGGGCAGGAGCGGCTGTGGCTCACGAGGTTCTCCACTGTAAATGTAACAGTGATCTATGGGGGGGCAGGAGCGGCTGTGGCTCACGAGGTTCTCCTCTGTAAATGTAACAGTGATCTATGGGGGAGCACACACACACCCACACCCACACCCCTATACTTTTTCTAAAAAGTGACTGCTTAGGAATTCAAGGAAGGAGGACTTCCAACTCAAAAGTCCCCCCTTTGTTAGTGAGAGAACTTGTCTCAAAAGAAAACAGTTAAGAGTGTAAGAGACAGAGGGAAGGCGGGCACTGACTCGTGTGACCTCAGAGACGGAAGCAGTGAGAACGGGGCCGCACAGGTCGGCACCTGGGCTTTGTGTACAGTGACTTCCAGTTCAGTGTTTTTATGGGGACTCCGAGTGTGTGAAGGACTGGGTGTGATTCTTGTGTCTTCTTTTGGACTCGTCTATTTGGTTGCTTGTTTTTTCCAATTCCTATGTATCTTAGTAACAAAACACCATGACTAAAAAGCAAGGTGGGGAGGAAAGGGTTCATTAGGCTCACACTTGTACATCACTGTTCATCACTGAAGGAAGTCAGGAAACCAGCTAAACAGGGCAGGACCCTGGAGACAGGAGCTGATGCAGAGCCATGGAGGATGCTGCTTACTGGCCTGCTTCCCACGGCTTTCTCAGCCTGCTTTCTTAGAGAACCCAGGACAACCAGCTCAGGGATGGCACCACCCACTATGGGCTGGGCTCTCACCCATTATTCGCTAAGGGAGAAAATGCCTTACAGCTGGGTCTCAGGTGAGGCTCCTTCCTCCCTGGCAACTCTCAATGCCAGCCAGCAGACTGTGTGTTAGTCTCTGGTTACACACAACACCAGCCAACAGACCGTGTGTTAGTTTTTGTTTGACCTTACTTTATTTTGTTAATGTCTCCAAGAAGCCTGTCTGTTGTCTAAGGAGTGACCAGAAGGGAGCAAATCCACAAGGGGAGGAGGTTTGGAGAACAAGAAAGAGTATAGTGAAAGGAATTTTAATGAGAATTTTAAGAAAAAACTATTTTCAATAAAAGAAAAAAAAAACAAATGAAAACAATTTGAAAAGCCCAGATAAGTAAACAAAAAATACTGCAAGAAAATTCAGAAGGACCAAATTAATTTGGGCTACTCTTAATGCACATGATTGGTGCGGAAAGCTTTCTTTTAATCAAAGCCTCGGGTGTATCGGAGCACATGGCTAGAGTGGCCACAGTTCGAGAGCTGCTTTTTGTTTGTGGGGCTGAAAAGATGTCCCAGAAGTTAGAGCAGATCCAGCTCCAAGTGTCCCTATGACACGTCACAGCTGGCTTGTAACTGCATTTCCAGGGCATCCAGTACTCAGTTCTGGTCCCTGCAGGCACACACAGTGCACAGATGGATACTGAGGCAAACACTCATATACATAAAATAATAAAGCTAAATTTAAAAATATTTTGGCAAGTATCAATTATTATGATGAAAATTATTATTTTTAATTTTTTTGTAATTCTGAGAAAAAAGTTACTACATGGGTTAGTACTACAGTTTTTATTAACAAAAGAGTAGGCTATAGAAAAAGAGGCATAAACTGGACCAAGTCCAAAATGATGGCAATTCTTCTGACTGTAGAACAACAAAATCTATTTAGGCTGCTGAATCCATTTGGTTTAAAGTTTCTATCTTTGACGGAGAGGATCGTGTGTTGATGCTCATAAACTCAAATTCTCTAGTCAGCCTTAGCTGTCACCCGTCACAGACCACAGTCATCCGAGACTACAGTCTCAACCAAAGGACTGTGACATCAGCCTGTGGGCCTGTCTGTGGGGGCTGTCTTGATTCTTAGCTGATGTAAAAGGCCCAGCCCACTGTGGGCAGGATCATTCCTTGCACAGGCCATCCTTAAAGCTAGCTAAGATGAACCTGGGTAGACCAGCAAGCTGGTGCATTAGAGGAACCATTTTTCCCCTTTTTCATGCTCGGAGGTGCATGTGGAACAGGCCTTCTCACAGGAGAAAGCATATTGCCAACATGGACAGTCACATGCTCAGCTCAGCTTGGGAAACATGCAATGGTACAACCTGCACCAGCTTTGGAACTTTTGTTGGTATTATATGGAAAGAGGTTATTTCTATCTGCTGGGCAGTATACCTTTATTTAAAAAATCTCTCAGGAAAATAGGAGGCAAAGGAGATGGAGTTTGCGGCTCATGCCACTCCAATACCCACCGCCATGCCTAGTCTTGTGTTATTGAACTATACATATATGAACCCAGCCTTCTCTTCCCTTGCACCCCTCCCCCGTTTTGTGAGCTGGGGATGGAACCTAGAGCTCCATACGTGCTAGGAAACAACCCCCACACAGCTACACACAAAACCCTAATGTTTGTTTTTTTAAAATTAACAATATGACTCACAAACAGCCTATGGCAGTCAGTGTTGCAACCACGCTGGACGAGCTTCTCCTCTGAGGCACACACCTCGTGTTTCCTCACGTAACCGGGTCCTTTCAGTCTAACTATGGCTCTCGAACACCATGTCCTATAGGAAGAACCTTTCCCGAGGTCCCCAGATGGATCTATAGCCCACCCTTTGTTTCAACAGTGTTCTGTTTTTAGCATTTTATAGCTCCAGGTTTTTTTAAAAAATTATATTAATTCTCTGGCAATTTTTTGCATGTAATGTTGGTTCCAAGTGTTTTCCCCACCTCTCTTCTCTTCCCCTCACCCCGCCAGCCTCTTTCCCACCAGCTCCAGGCTTCTATGTTAACTTTTATGTGTCTCTCTATGACTCCTGGGAGAGAGGGCCTGTGCCTTTTTACTTAGATCTTTGTCATCTGCAGAGTTTCTTCATTAATATAGTTACATCATTAAAAATATTTAGTCATTAAAATAACTATAGAAAATTACCTTTTAATTGAATCCCACATGCCTCGATTTTCATGTTTGTCAGCAAGGATATCTTCCTTAATTTTACCTGATTTTTTCTTTACCTAGACAATGTGGAAAAAGGAAATTTAGAATTTATAAAGTATGTCATATAAGGCAAGAAATTGTAGTAATGTAAGAACGTAGTTATGGCTCACAAATCCAGGTCATGTATTAACATAATGTTATAAATTAAATCTTACACTATCTTGTACTATCGGTTCTGGGGAAACAAGATCTCAGAAACTGTTCTGTTGGTTCCCATGAGAACAAACAATGGGCTTCCACTTGGGTCTGAGATTGTGCAGTTTAAGACATTCCTTGAGATCCTTTCTCGTTAGTCACATAATTTAGACCTTTTTCATCCTTGCTAATGACTGTCCCCTTCCTCTTCCTGTGGAGGTTCTAGTGACGACATCTGCTCTCCAGTTCTTCTATTGAGTACAATTAAACTCCCTGCTCCAACAACTGCATCGATCTCTCCCACACGCTGTGGATGAGGACGAATATGATATTTCTTCCTTCCCTCTATGCCCAACTCACAGTTTGGTATTTGCAGATACAAGAAATATTTCCCTAGTTCAATAAAACACAAATATCTGCCTTGCAATTTGCCGATTCTTTCCACAGCATATAAAAAGCCAGCTACTAAATTATTTTGCTGTGGATTTTAAAAATGTTATTTGTGTGTGTGTGCTTGTATGGAGCTTCTATGTATGCCCACAAGCTGTAGGCGCCCCACAGGCCAACAGGCACTGGATCCCTTGTTGGAGTTGCAGTTCGAGGGGGTTGTAAGACCAACCATTG
This sequence comes from Microtus ochrogaster, assembly GCF_000317375.1. Classification (NCBI taxonomy): domain Eukaryota; kingdom Metazoa; phylum Chordata; class Mammalia; order Rodentia; family Cricetidae; genus Microtus; species Microtus ochrogaster. The sequence goes on from NC_022019.1 coordinate 31,045,370, forward strand.
TGGTGCAGGAGGCAGTCCAGCTTTCCCCAAGACAGCAAGTGCTCTTACTGCTGAGCCTCTCTCCAGCCCCAGACACTCAATTCTTAGTCTTGGTGCTCAGTTTCAAAGGTTAGTCTTAAAAATAAAAACCCACCCTAGTGCTACATACATACCCACATCTGCTATCTACCTTCCTTTTTTTTTTTTTCCAAGAGTGTTTCTCTGTGTAGCCCTGGCTGTCCTGTGGCCCCAAACTCAGAGATCTGCCTGTATGCATTCTGAGTGTTAGGATTAAAGGTATTCACCACCACCATCTGGCTACTGTGTACTTTTTTTTTTTTTTAAAAAAAAACAGGGTTCTTTATTCAAGAGTGTATATTTATTTAAACACAAGCATTTTAGACTATCAAGACTTCTTACATCTAGAATCTGACCTGAATGTGCCTGTTTTTTTATTTGTTTCTGCTGATTTTGTGTACTTATCTTCTATCATGTGCTGGCTCTACACTCTAAAACTATGATTTTCAGTTTATTGTAATCTTATTCCAGAGATGGATGGCTATTTCTGCCTATCAGGAACTAGTTTAGTATCAATTCAAAGTTAAGAATTCCCTGGAATATTTGGTGACACAAATTTGGGCTGATGAGAGATAGTTTAGTATGTTTCATCCTTACGTTGATGAAAATGTCTTCTAGTAAATTACTATTTTATATAGATTTTGCACTTTAATCTGTATTAAATTACATGTAAATTAAATCAAAATGGCAGTGCAAGTGTTCCGGGATACACAGTGATACCGGGGAACTTCCAGGACCTCTGTATCGCCCTTCGTGTTTTCTTTGTATTTTGTTCCTGTCAGTTGTTCCTTTAGCCATTTTACTAGTTTTCAGCAGGAGGGTTCACTCAAAAGGGAAACTATGCCTGCCATTGTTTAAAAATTCTTTTTTTGTTCCTTTCCCCTCCTTTCCCCTCCCTAAGCACAAGGATAATGTTATTAGGGTTTAAAATAAAAACTCCAAGGCAGCTTCTCAGAGGAGGAGAATGGACGAGAGAAGAAAAAACAGTATGTCCAGGGGGTGGATGCTGAGGCCTCTGCTCTCACACACATGTGCCACCACCAGGAAATAGACACACAATGAAAAATAATGAATCTTTAAAAATTTTGTTAAAATTAGTGCTCTGACAGTAAACAAGATATAAAAAGGCTGTGAGGTGGTGGGTGAGGGAGAGGAAGGGAAGAATGACAGAGAAAGGCCTCAGAAGAAAGAGGTAGCAGGATCTCTGAGTTTGAGGGCAACTTCGTCCACACAGCAAGTTCTGAAGCAGCCAGTCTACACAGTGAGACACTGTCCCAAAAACAACCAGCAAGAACAATAAATGCCTAGTCTTCATCCCTCTCTTTCCAGGACTAAGTTTGCACCTGTGTCCTGACTCATCTCTAGAGCACAGTATTATCTTCTAAAGATACAGTAGGTATCCTAATATAATTATCTCCTAAAGATACAGTCAGTATTCTAATATAATTATTTCCTAATGATACAGTCAGTATTCTAATAACAAAATCTAAACAAACCATTCCTTTTGTCTTCAAAATTCACTTTCATAACCTTAATTTTCCTTTTTTTCACTGAGTTACAAAGCAAAATTTTAGAGAACCAAATTTTAGTTGCTATTAAACAAAACAAAGAGGAACCAAGGCACTTGTTACAGCCTGTAAAAGGTGCGCACTAAAGCCCGTGAAAAGTGTGTACGAAAGCCCACACAGACCTGCACTCTCAGTATCTTGGTCTTAAAAGTGTTTAACATGATAACAATGTTGCCTGCATCAGACTCTGAGTCTGTTCCTTCATGCCTAAAAGAGAAGAACACAAATACCCGTCATTTATTCAGTAATAGACTATAATATTGATACAAATAATTCCCTTACAATAAAATTGTTTATATCATATAGCCAATATATACCGAAATGTTATAGTTAAATATTTAAACTTATTTTAATATTAATTAAGATGATCTAGAGGCACTTATTAACCTTAATAATCTAATTATTCATAAGGCTTACATTCTTGCTTAGTTTGCTGCAGTATGAAAAGGCTTTGGCAAAACTCAGATCTTTTAGCTGACATTGATATACTGATAATTAAAATGAGAGACAATTTCTAGACTTGAAAGTTTTCAATTTTAGAGGAATTATATTGTCAAAACTTTCCAATCTCCACCAGCATTTATGTATTTATTAAAAATTGTTTTTATTGAGCTGCATATTTTCCCCACCCCCTCCCTTCCTCCTTCATCCCCTTCTACCCTTTCCTATGGCTCCATGCTCCCAATTTACTCAGGAGATCTTGTCTTTTTCTACTTCCCATGTAGTTTAGATCCATGTATGTCTCTCTTAGGATCCTCTTTGTTGTCTAGGTTCCCTGGGATTGTGATTTTAGGCTGGTTTTCTTTGCTTTATGTCTAAAAGCCACTTATGAGTGAGTACATATGATATCTGTCTTTCTGGGTTTGGGTTACCTCCCTCAATATGATGTTTTCTAGATCCATCATTTGCCTGCAAATTTCAAGATGTAATTATTTTTTTCCTGCTATGTAGTACTCCATTGTAAAAATGTACCACTTTTTCTTATCGATTCTTCAGTCAAGGGGCATCTAGGATGTTTCCAGGTTCTGGCTATGACAAACAATGCTCCTATGAACATAGTTGAGCACATGTCCTTGTGGCACAATTAAGCATCATTTGGATATATACCCAAAAGTGGTATTGCTGGGTCTTAGGGAAGGTTGTTTCCTAATTTTCTGAGAAATTACCATATTACAAATTACAGCCCTCCTTTCTTCTGGCTCTAAAATTCTTTCTGCTTCCTCTTCTGCTATGTTATCTCAGCCTTGGAGGCAATGGCATAAATGTCTCACTAAACTTTTGTTTCTTTGTTTTTCTTTTTGTCATTTTGGTGGTGGCTGTTCACTAGTCTGGCTGATAACTAGATTCTGTTGAACAGACAAATACATTTTCATGGAGCAAAGCCTGAAGGGGCAATAAGCTAATGTTTCGCTAGTTCCAATGACATGCACAGTGATGGAGACATGAGGTTTAGTTTTCTGGGCTCAGAAAGCCAGCTGGTGTGTATCATGGTCATAGCAGCATCTTGTTTCTTACCTTGGAATCATGGATAGGTAGTAGCTCTTTTTCTGTCAGGATCTCAGTTTTGTTCTATATGCCTCTCCCGGGAGTCAGTTCTCCAACCCTTTCTCAGTAGTGTCTGAACTTAGCGGACAGGTCCACTGCTAGGCGTCACTTGAGTAGGCCTTACAGTGGGCAGACATAAATACTGCGTACACCAGATATGCCTAGATGTTATGGTTATAGACTCTACCTCACAACAAGGCATAGAGGCTTAGTTTTGGGGTACGATTTAAAGTCTAGTGCCATGAGGGCTTTTTGGGTGCTAGGTTTGCTGGGGTGGGCTTGGTTTCAGGGTTCAGGGCAAAGTTGTACTTACTTCCTAGTACACCAGCAGTTGGAGACGGCCCTTCCTACTCAGTGCATTTGCTCTTATTCATTTCCTCAGACTGTCATGTGTTAGGATCTCAGCATTGTGCATGGATAGTTGCTAAATCCTATGGGTGGCTAAGTACTGGAAAGTCATTTTCTGTCATCTTGCACAGAACTAGATCTAATACTTTTTTAGGATTTTAATTTCCATTTTGATAATCTGACATGTAACACTAAATAATCATTCACATCTAAAACTCTAAAAGTGGTTTGGGGAAGTCAATGAAATGAATCGTAATGATATTCTGCTATACTCATAGATCACTGCCTAGCCCGATTGTTATCAGAGAGGCCTCACCCAGAAACTGATGGAAACAGATGCACAGAACCACAGTCAAACACTAGGCAAACCTTAGCGAATCCTGTGGATGAGGGGGAGGAAGTATTATGGGAGTCAGAGGGGCCAAAGAAAACACAAGAAAACACACAGAATCAACTAACTTGAGCTCAGAGCATCTAGCAGAGGCTGAACCCTCAACCAGAGAGACCTAGCATGGGACTTAGGCCCTCTGCACGTTACACTTTTGTAACAACTTGGTCTTTTTGTGGGGTTCCTAACAGTGGGAGCAGGGGCTGTCTCTGGCTCTGTTACTTGCTTTTAGAACCCTTCCCTCCTACTGGGTTGCTGCATCAAGCCTTAACAGGAGAGGAGGTGCCTGGTCTCACTGCAACTTGATTTGCCATGTCTGCTGATATCCAGAGGTGGGGAGGGGGGGCTTTTCTGAAGATACAGGAGGAGTGAACGGGAAGGGGGAAGTGCAATTTAGGCAGAAGGACTGGGAGGAGAAAAATGAGGGAGGGGAAAATGTGATCTGGATAGGAAAAATTGATCAATTAATTAATTTAAAAAATTGGTTTGGATAACTCACCCAACTATTTCATAAATATCTTCAGATTTTCCTTCTCGCAATTTCAGTATCCACGCACCTGGGTTTGCTTTTAACTGAAAATACCCCTTGGAAGATAAAAAGGGAAACTATTCAATTACGTGAATAAGAATATGCAGTTATTCATTAAAGATTATATATAAAGTAGCCAAAAAAGCATTTAGTGTGAACGAGAGAAAACTCTACAAATGAACTCAAAGGAAGGAGATTTTACATAAAAGCAGACACTCAGAGAGACACGGTAGACACTCAGAGACATACACACGTCTGCTCTTTGTGTACCTTCGTGTACATGGCAGACACTCAGAGACACATACACATAAATAAAATAAATTTTAAAAAGATTCAATTTTGTTTTCTATTAGCTGTTCAATGATGGAGGAGGGTCTATGTGTTACTTTCATTGGTTAATAAAGAAACTGCTGTGGCCCTGATAGGACATAAAATTAGGTAGGCGGAGTAGACAACAGAATGCTGGGAGAAAGAAGCAGAGTCAAGCAGTCACCATAGCTCTCCTCTCCGAGATGGACGCAGGTTAAGATCCTTTCAGGTAAGCCATCACCTCGTGGTGCTACACAGATTATTAGAAATGGGTTAATCAAGATGTGAGAACTAGCCAATAAGAGGCTAGAACTAATGGGCCAAGCAGTGTTTAAAAGAATACAGTTTCTGTGTAATTATTTCTGGAGTAAAGCTAGCCGGGTGGCGGGACATAGCCCACCGCTCCTATTTCTACAGTTCAACAATGTAAGATTTGCTATTATTTTATCTTCAGTATCAGGAAAACTTAAGAGATTTCACTAAAATGTTAAATAGCATTAATTAATCTTCAGAATACTTACAAGATTGGCCATCACTATTGTGTCAACTACAGCAGGATTGCTTTTTGTGCCCAGTGTAAACTGCAGACCCTGAGGGGGCTGCTCTGTTGTCATATCAAAGCAATGTCCTTCAAGTAGCAGATACTCTAGTTCATACTCTGCTGAAACCGTTCTCTCAGTCTGCGGAGGAGCACAATATTGGTTGAGTATAAAGAATCATAAGAATACAAATTCCATAATGAATAAAAATGATGATTCTAAAACAGAACAACACACTTTGTTTTATGGCTTCAAGTCTTTTTTTAGCACATGAACAAACTGATAATTCACTAATTTCTTCAAGATAAGAGTGTGATTAACTTTTTCTTTCCAATTCAGTTATTTCCTAATTTCATGATATATTCACAAATAACACCAAGTAGGAAAGAAGTATGCCTGGAGAGGCAGTCCATAACTAGCAATACAGAGGCCTCTTCAACATTTAGATGAGGTAATTATAAAAAATGTGTTTCAATCTGTTATCTTCTTCTATAACATTCATTTCAAACGGGGCAAGAAAGTCATGTTATCATCTACAGTCTTTCTTGAAATTAAAAAAAGTAATGTTCATTATTTAAGTGCAAGTAAGTACAATTTATTTAAATTAACATTAATCTTCCCATAGGAGAGCAAAGGAAAAAGAAGAGAAAGCATATAGAGTTAAAACAGTCTAATAAACATCAACAATTTAAATTTTAATGTGTTTATTCAAACAAATATGTATAGCTTATGTTTGCATTAAAGTTTTCTCAGAATCAATGACTCTGTAATCTTTTTGAGATATGGTCTTACTGAATAGTGTATGCCACTCCACGGGCTTTAAACCCTGTCTTCTGTCCTGACTCCCAGGTAGCTGGGACAATCAGGTATCTACCAGTATGCTTAGAAATATTTTCAGAAATATTTGGGAACATTCCACCTTGCATAGTTATTTTTCTTTGGTGTAACTATCTCAGAAGTGATTAGAATGGTGTGCATAGCATTTCTTTAGGTCCTGATATATAACTTCAGTGCTTGTTTGAAGGTAAACTCTTTGTAGATAGTATTTGCTAAATCCACTTTAAGATTCTGAATTGTTGCTATTCTAGTGATAGACTTCATATACTATGTATCTATAAACCCTTATAGCAACTTGTTGAAATGGAAGAGCTTCAGAAGGGACTCAGCTAAAAGAATGCTTTGTTTTGTTCTTATGAGCACACAGTTACACAGCAGCAGGTATTAAGAAGGAAGAGTCTATGCACAGGCACTCCAGTCACTTTGGAACCTCTTACTACGTAGCCCAGGTTGGCTGGGAGCTTAAACTGGCCCTCTTTCCACAGTCTTCAGAATGCTGAGATTACAAGTGTGCACCCATGTTTAACTCACTTTTGTGTTTTTACTCCTTACCTAAATTTACTTTCTACTCCAGTAAATGGCTCTACAAATTACTCTAAAGATTCTGGAATAGTTACACATAGTTTAAATACTAACATTACACAATAGGAAGCAGAGTTTCTAGAGGGCCATCTTATTCCCCGCATCTGTGAAGACACAAGGACCTGGTTCTATAACTGTAGAGTTACAGCTGCTGCCCATCTATACAGTGTTGACAAGATGCTGAGCCTTGCTGTTCACTGCCAAGTGTTGAGTTAACATGAACTCAGGGACTAGTTAGCTTGCACTCAGGGACTAGGTGACCTGCTTTCAGGATCTAGTTAACCTACACTCGGGGTCTAGTTAACTTGCACTCAGGGTCTAGTTAGTTAGCCTGCACTCGGGGTCTAGTTAACTTGCACTCAGGGTTTAGTTAGCCTGCACTCGGGGTCTAGTTAACCTGCACTCAGGGTCTAGTTAGCCTGCATCAGGGTCTAAGGATGGCAAGACTGTTACCAGCAGGTAGGATGTCTATTTTTCAGCTATTAATTGTCCCACTGAAAACCTTTCACATCTTTGTTTGAGCTCTTTAAAGTTATCTTAATAACACACATGGGTTCTTCTGTTTCTGAGACTCCAATAGACCCTGCGAAGTGATCTCACCAATCATAAAGACAACAAGGACTTTTCCAAATTTTTTTCTGAACCTTTCTCTTCATACACTTTATTATTTTGTATCTTATTCTTTACTTGTGCTTGGGCTGATTTCAGATAATGGATATAGCACAATTTTAGGCTTCTTCCTTTTGGTGGGCGGTACAGGCTTTGGTGGGCGGTACAGGCTTTGGTGGGCGGTACAGGCTTTGGTGGGCAGTGCAGGCTGAGGGCACCAGAGAGTCAGTTAGAAGGAAATCCCACAACTCTACATGACTGGATCAACAGAAATTTCAGTAGAAGGGAAAGTCTTTAGGCGAAAGGTGTACATGAGGGCAATACGAGCCCAATTCCCACAGAACTTGTGCCTTCTTACTCCAGGTGTGTGGCCATATTTTCTTTTATATGTATATGTATATATATGTATTCATATGAAGATGATGAATACAGAAGTCAGGAGCAGTTGTAATGGAAGACCATACGGACATTTGCTCCTCAATTCCTGAGCATCAGTTCTAGGCAATCTCTTTTCATGTGCTCTGCATTTGTTACTTTCTTCCTGAAAGTTTCTCATTTCAACATTTTGAAAACTTCAATGTATTTTTAACACATTATCCCATCAGTTGGAACCACAGCTTGATGTAAAGATAGTCTCAGAAAGTTTGTACCATACTTGCATATCAGACAACTTGAAGAGCAACAAGAGATGGGGGAAAAGACAAGAAGTGAGGGAAGAAAGGAAAGGGTCCAAGAGACAAAAGCTGCATAGAAGCTGTATCAGCAGAGACAAGGGCAGAGGCCAAAGAGGAGAAGACAGGTCCACACACAACGTCAACACTGGAGTCCTCACTGAGCATGCCTGCGTCCAACTGGACACAATGGGGTGTGCGACACGAACTCTTTCCTTGGCACTCATCAGAAGAATGGGGCTAAGGCCATTTCAGAAAGACTCCTGCACCAATCAGCAGTTTGTGTCTTGCAAGGCGGGGGCTTTACTGGCAAGGATAAGCACACCGTTACAGTGAAGGGTGGAAAATGAATTTTCAAGTGAATAGAGTGTTCAGAAACCAACACACACACACACACACACACACACACACACACACACACACACACACACACATTCACACAATGGACTTCAAGTGGAAATTGTTCCCTAGAGTTTAAAGAAGGTCTCTTCATGCTGATGAAGGGAACAGAACCACAAGAACATGGTATTATTAAAATGCATGAACTGAGCATTGGAATGCCCAACTTAATGAAACAAAGAGTCAGTCCTAGCACAGACAGACCTCCACACAGTAACCATGATTTCAACATCACACTCCTACCAACTGACCGGACACCCAGACAAAAGATGGACAAGCATCAGTACCAAACAACATGACAGTATATGGACATCCTGTAGATGTCTATAAACTCCATAAAGATAATCACTCTTTTCAGAATTCCATAAAACATTCTCTGGAGAAGATCATATTCAGGACATGAAGCAACTCTTAACAAATACAAATAAATTGAAATAATTTCCTATGTTCAGTCTGATAACAATGCAATAAAACAGAAATCAACAAGACAAGAAACTATAGAAAGGGCACAAACCTATGGGGACTGAATGATGGAGGTGGTGGTCATCAAAGATACCAGGAATCAAAAATCCTTAGAACTCAATGAAAAAGAGCCTAGAGGATCCAATGAGAGCAATTTCATAACAATACATGTCTATATTAAGAATCTCAAGTTAATTAATGAGGAATGGTGTCTTAGGAAAACAAGAATAAGACAACCCATAGTCAGCAGATAGGAAGACAGAATAAAGATTAAGTCAGAAATTAGTGAATTTGAAATGAACAGTACAAAGAACAAATGAGACGGAGTTGGCTTTTGAACAAGAAATGAATGAGATTCACAAACTATTCGTGAAACCAACCCAGGAGAGAAGACAATTAGAAATAAAAAGGAGGCTTACAACAGACACCAACAAAATCCAGAGTATTGCTTGAGCATACATGAAAGACCAAAATTTCAATAAATTAGAAAATCCAGAAGCAGATAAATTTATAGAAATATATGGTCTGCTAAAATCAAGTGAGTATAAGTAACTTACATAGCTGTACAGTAAGCAATGAGATTTAAAGTCTCCCAACCAAAAAGTCCAGATCCAGCTGGTTGTGAGTTCCATCAGTTCTGTGAAGAAGAACATTAACGTTCCTGAAACTATTTCATAAAACAAGAGCAGGAAAGATGGTTAGCAGTTCTATTTTATGAACCCAGTATTATATGGAACAAAGACTGGAGAAGGACACAACGAAAGAAAATCCCAGGTCAATCCCTGATGAACATAAGGCAAGAACTCTTAGCACAGTACTCGCAAGTTGAATTCAGCAACGAATAGAAAAGATCATTCACAATCACGTGATCTGAAATTAATAGACGCAGAAACCAGCTTTGATAAAGCCCTCATTACTGCATAACGAAAGACCCGGAGAAACCCGAAATAGGAGGAACATAGCTCAACGAAATGAATTGTATAAAACAAGTCTCTAGTCCACATTATTCTAGCTGGGAAAGCTCAAACATATCCACTAAAATCAGGAAGAAAATAGGGGTCTCCTTTCCACTTCTAACTCAATTCAATTCTTATTGGAGCCTTAGCTAGAGCAATAAGACAAGAGAAAGAAGCAAAAGGTATACAAATAGGGAAAAAGAAGTCAAATTGTCCTTATTTGTGGATAATGCGATCCTCTATATAAAATACCCTACAGATGCCAGAAAGCCCTTAGACCTAACAAATGCTTTCAGAAAATAGAAGAATATATAAATCCACACAAAGTTCAGTCACTCTCATATGTACTAATAGTTACCCCGGTAGGGAAGGGTTCAGGGACAGAGTCCCAATTACAATGACTTTAAAAGTGATCAGAAATAAACATAACTGAGTAAGTGATTTTTACAAATACATACTTAAAATCTAAAAAGTATTTATTTAATTTCTGCTTCTGTCCAGGTGTGACTAGGGACCCATGGAGGACGCATGCGGGAGAGGAGAGAACTGACTCCCGGAAGTTTTCCTGTGGCCTCCATGCATGAACGGTGCTGTGTGTGCCCATGTACACAATATACACAAGTAAAACTGAACCATCCACGTACATCATCTCACTAGCATACAAATTTGTCTTCATCTTTAGTAAATGGTAAAATTATGTATATATCAAAAAATTGAAAAAGAAGGCTTTGAGTTGCATAGGTGGGGAGGATCTGGGAGGAGAAGTGATCAGAATATATTGTATAAAAATGTATCTTCAATCAAAAAATTGTTCAATTAAAAAGAAATCTGGATAAAAAAGGTAACATTAAACCAAAGGCATGTGAAAATAAACCAGATGCTTTTATGAAAATAAAATAAGTTTATGACATAAAATTGTTTAAAATAAATTTAAGATTTCTTATTACTTAATGCTGGATTTGTACACCTATTTTTCAGTACATGGTCCCATGTTCATGTAAAAATTCCTCAGGTATAACTGGGTCATGGGTGGAAAAGTTTAAGGAGCTCAGCAAAGAGGACCCAGGATTAAGCCAACAGAGCTTTGGCTACCTGCTTTTGGACAAAACTACCAGGATGTCTGCAGAAAAGACAGCAGCCTCTTTGACCGACAAATATTAATGAGAAAATTAGGTCCGTCAAGCAGAAATTAGAGGATCAGGTCCTCCCTGTAAGAGACAGCTCTCTGAGACTGACAAACCTGGGGCTAAGGACCCCGTGCCTCAGGAGCTGACCTCCAGATCTGACAGATGGAACTGAAAGGGATTTGAAAAGCTGCACAGCAAAGGAAACAATCTGGGGAAAAGACAAAATCTTCACTACGGTCTAGAATAAAGAATTGGGAAAAACCTAAGTATGAAGAAAGCAGACAATTACATCACAAAGGGGGGATGAAATGATGATGCAGTGTCTAGAGAAGGGCACTCAGCCAATAGACATAAGCACGTTCAAAATCCTAGCCACAGCAAACACAAACAGCTGAAGTCCTGTCTTACCCCAGCCAAAATGCTTTTCATCTAGAACAAACAAACAATCAAGACTAACAAAGGCTGGTGAGAAAGCCAGAGTAGTGTAGGTTGGCACCACTGTGGAAATGTCAGCTGTGGAGCCACTCTGGAATCTCTAGGCAGATCCCTCAAACATTGAAAACAGAGCTCACATGCCCAGCTCCTGACTATGCTCCTCACAGACTAAAAGCAGAGTCACAGACACAAGTGCTTAGTTGTACTTGCTGCGGCAGTACTCATATGTAACTTGACACTGTGCCACGTTATAGAGCCAATCTATGTATCCATCCGCGGACGAGTGAACACAGATATGATAGCATGCACACTAGGGAGTTCTAGCCAGTGTGCACGAGAGTGGCATTATGTCATCTGAAGAGAAATGGATGGCTTTGGAGATCACCATGTAAGGAAAATAGATTAGACTCATAAAGATAAATATGTTTTCTCTTATTTGTGCTTTCTAAATTTTCTACAGGCACATAATTATTATACATATCATACACATACACATGACTTGAAGCAGGACTGAGGGAAGTGGGGACTAGAGAGTAAGGGGAGAAAGTGGGTTTTTGGGGAGGCATTTATGGCTACAGCACATAATAGTCTTGAATGAAAATGTCCTAATGACACTTTCCACTATGTAGAGTGAATACAGGTCAATAAAAATGTAAAATTCTCTGCTCCAAGGTGAGCAGGAGAGGTCGCACTATTCGCTAGCCGAAGTCACAGTGGCGGTAATGGGAAGCAGGTGTGCTTAGCCTATAGTCCGACAAATTCTGTTTCCTGGTTTCTATTTCAATTTGATTAAAGCTGATTTTGCTAGCTATGAGCCAGGCAATGTGTTCTGACTGAAGTTCTCGAAGTTAAACTTGCTAAGCAAAGTGTCTCAACATGTCATCTCCAAACTTTCCACATGCTTATCAGTTGCTCTGAGATAGTGGCACATGGCCAAGAAAATGGTGAGGGCATTTATGAATCTGGAAACAGTGAGAAGTTGATTTCAGAAGTGAGATACACATAAAAATTAAAGAAAAGGACCACACTGAGACCTAGAGTTACACAACAATTTTGGTATTCGTGTGATGCTCACTGATGATGGCGTCAATGAACATGGATTACTCTATTCCTTCATCTTTACATGACTTCCCACAATAACTTACGTCTTTTAAGTTAATATTATCAAGGTCACAGTTGCTGCGTACTGTTTCAACCAACCATCCTTCTGGGGTGATCATGTTGAGAGTTAGAAGGTGTGATTCTGGGATGTCCAGGAATTTTGCCACTGGTCCATGAGAAGGACCATTGTTAGCCCCTGATATCAGCTCTGGTTCCAGAACAAAACGGTAAAAGCTGTTAATGAAACATAAAAATATCATGACTAAAATTAAAAGGATTACCTATTCTTCATTTATTTTAAAACTACAAATGACTCAATAAATATGACTATAAGATCTTAAATCCAAAAGTTAAATACACACTGTATGCCACAGGAGTTAAAAGACTATATTATTATGTATTTATATCATATTATATATTTTTACTCTTTAATGAAAACAATTAGAATTTCCTGAAAATCTATCTGAGTTAGAGCATATAATCTATCTGCATTCATTTCTATATACCTTCACACTTACACACAGTTTGCTTTTTAGGTATTTTATTAGCTCTTCCCACTACAAAGAGAACTAAGACCCAAAATAATAAAAAACAAACTGAAATTCAAGTGGAAATTCTGATATCAATTTTAAAAGTCAACTAGAACCAAACAAGCGGATGGAGTTAAGTGCTCCTGTGTAATAGATCATAGAGTGACTGCAGATTTACCGTGCTTGCCTCATTCTCCAGCATAAGCATACTAAAGATTGGCCATTTCTTAGAGTAGTGTGGGTCAATGTTGAGAACATAGAAACGATTTTCTGTTTTCTCACGTATTTTACGATCATGCTCAGCTCACACCCATATTGTGAGTTCTATAGTTTCAGTACACAACGATTTTGATTTTTCTTAAGAAAGATGAACTTTAATAAATAAAGATGGTGTGAGTTCTGCTGCAGCTCTCCAGGTTCAGGGGATGAAACGGGGAGCGTGGACATAGGCAACGAAGCTCATCGGTTGTTTGGTGCTGTGGGAATGAGGACTCCAGCCCTCTCTAGTTGTGGCTGAAAAGTACTCCGCTAACTGCCAAGTGGGCATTTCTACTCACACTTCATCTGAGACAATGACAAGGGCGAGAGAGAGACAGAGGAGAGGGAGAGGGAGAGAGA
>NC_022019.1:31059273-31071897 GCF_000317375.1 Microtus ochrogaster
GGAGAGGGAGAGGGAGAGGGAGAGGGAGAGGGAGAGGGAGAGCCAGCAAGGCATAAACACGCCTGTTTGATCTAGACTGCAGAAGTTATTCAACTAGTTGGGCTGTATTTTGAACAAAGTTCAACCCTTACTCCAGGAGACTTTACACACATGGTGATGGCTCATTAGGAGATGTATAAAAGGAGCCACATTTAAATCAAAGAAAGGAAGGTACAAGGAGAAATGAGAGAGCAGTCATGAAGTAAACACAAAACAAGCACCCAGTATGATGTTTTTAGGGATGCTGGAAATAGAACTTTCTCTAAGACTGAGTGAAAATAATTTCAGTGGCAGAGAAAATGAAAGGCAGCTGCAGTGAAGGAGAAATACAAAGAGCATCTTGTCATCGGATGAAGTTTATCAGTACTCTAGAACGGTGGTTCTCAGCATGGGTTGTGACCCCTTTCGGGATCAAAAGACCATTTCCCATAGTTCACCAAAGCATCAGAAAACACAGACATTTACATTATGTTTTGTATCAGTAGCAAAATTACAGTTATGAACTAGCAACAAAAGTAATTTTATGGTTAAGGGTCCCCACAACATGAGGAACTAATAAGATTATATTGAACCAGTGGATTAGAAGTGGTGCTTACTTTATATGCTGAACAGTAGCTAGCACTTCAGTTACTATTCCTACTAGAGAAGCCATTTTCCATCCCTCTAATATTCACGTTACCACTCTTTATTTTTAAATATTTTTAAGTACACACACACACACACACACACACGGGTTCAGTGCCTACAGAGACCAGAAGAGAACATTAGAACATCAGATTCCCTGGAGCTAGATTAATAGGCAGTTGTAAGTTGCTGGGAACTGAACTTGGATTCTCTGGAGAGTAGATGTATCTCAGACCTCAGTAATTTTTTTCTTCTTTTAAATGCATTCCATCTTTATAGAGATATTCTGAAAGGATTGTCCATACTTGTGAATAAAAACTTTGTACCCACCAAGCAGTGGCACATGCCTTTAATCCCAGCACTTGGGAGGCAGAGGCAGGTGGATCTCTGTGAGTTTGAGACAAGCCTGCTCCACAATAGCTAGTTCCAGGACAGGTTCTAATGCTACAGAAAAACCCTGTCTTGGAAAACTAAAACAACAACAAAATTCTGTACCCATGATACAGACCTTCCAATTAATAGCTAACAAATTTAATGATTCTTAAATCAGATTTAGATAAGGTATGTGATAAATTTAAAGTATAAAAAACAAAAAAATGAACAACCTAAAAGCAAATGAGCTAAAACAAACTGTCAAAGAGTCAATGGATAAACCCTAAATTCCCATTTAAATTTTCCATATTTTCCATTTCATTGTCTCTCAAGCATGAAAAATTCCTTGTTAAAAGTGATAGTTCAAGGTAATAGTGTACAATATATAGAACACACCAATCTTTGGAAACAAAAAGATGAACCAAATTCCAGCTTTCCTGCCAGGTGTACATGCATGCTTAGTAACTACGGCTGAGATGAACATGCCACCAAGCCTCAGCTATTCTAGCCCAATCGGGCAAACCTTCTTTCTGCCCCAGAACACCAAAGGATATCGAATATTCTAAAAATATGAATGATTACAACAATGATTCTGATCCAAAAAAGAGAAAGGGCATGTTTCTTTTAAGTTAGGTTTTATTTAAGGTCACAGTGTAAGAACTATTTTAGACAATGATATGTAGTTGGAGACTGCTCCTTCATTTCTCAGCCATTCAGACCCAAATAATAACACAAAAGCTACATTAATCACAACACTGTTTGGGCAATAGCTTATGCATATTTCTAGCTAAGTCTTACATCTTAAATGAATTCATTTCTATTAATCTGTGTATTGCCACATGGCTGTGGCTTACCGGTAAGGTTCTGTCTGGTATCTGTCTCCTTCAGCAGCTACATGGCATCTCTTTGACTCTGCCTACTTTCTATATCTCTGTTTACATTTCCCACCTGGCTTTCACTCTATTAAGCTATAGGCTGAAACAGCTTCTTTAGTAGCCAATGGTAACAGCATACAGAGGGAGTCCCACATCAATGATAAACACAAACATCCCGGAACCACCAACATATCCTCTAAAACCTTTGTCTTAACACTCCAGACAGTGCACACAGTGAGATATATTTTAGCTTCATATGAATTAAGAGACAGATGCTGACTCTCTAGAGAAGGTGCCAGCAGGGCTGGCCAACAACAGGTCCAGAGCGGTACCATCCACTCACCTTCCTATGGGGGCTTCGGAAAGTTTGCTCCTGCAGTTCATGAACAACTTCATCCTCGCGTTTACAATCTTGCCAAGCACCTATTAAAAATTCCTGTATTTGATTTTCAAATAACAGAATAGCTCAGTTACTGAGCATACATTATGCACCACTCATGGTCATATCTAAAGATGACACACATAACACAGTCCACATCCTCCTGTATGTGATGAACATGGACGTAGCTGCCCGGGGCCACGGGAAGCTATAGGAGACGATGACATTCAGACAACTGACTGACTCAGTGCCTCACTGGAAGCTGCTAGTCTTTTGTTTAAAATGACTTTCAGGGTTTCCCAACTTCCTTAGCATTGAAGGAAGTGTAATATAATTATGAGACCTTGGTTTGCCTCAAAACATTGCCTAGGGTGCCCTGATCTTTTTAGAATTTCACTCCAGGCCTTAAGAGCTATGGAAAGTTCTAGGTTATAAACAGATGATCTACTCTTTCTTTTCTCTCACTTGTCACTAAATCAACAACAAGTGGGAAAAAAATAAAGTTTGTTCTCCATCTTTACACAGACCAGTCACAGATGATTCAAAAGCTGTTAATTAACCTGGGACATGGACAAAGGTACAAAAAGTGTGCACGTGACATGAAGAATACAGACTTAATGAGGAATTGGGACAAAGTGTACGTGTAAGAGCTCTGTGGTTTAATTTCTGTCGCCCCTCATATTTGCTGCCATGAGGGTCATTGCATGACTTCTTCTCATATGTTAGATCAGCACCGCACAGGGGAGTGACAGAAAAGCTGGAGACTATAGCCAATGCACAAAACATCATTTTATAAATGTATTATGCCATAAAATAAAACTGCTGAGAAATAAAGCATGTTATCATTACCAAAGAAGGAACGTGCAAGTTCTTTCTCTTATCCCTATAATTTTACATTTATTATTTATAAGTCCTACCCTTTTGCAGGTTTTAAAGATAAAATAACACTTTTTCTTAATAATGTTTCTTTATGGGAACAGGGAAGTTATACACTAAAAATCAAGGATAATTTGAATACTATACTTTTAGAGTTCACATGTGAAGGGTTTACAAATGCTAAGACAGTATTGAAACAGCCATGGAATTAGCTTTGTGCTGTTAATATTCTGAATGGAAAGAGCATTAAAGTCTCAGATGATCATCTACATTAATAAGTACACCTATAAAACTATTTACAAAAAATTCCCTTCATATGGTCTACTGTCTGAGAAAGCTAACAATGGAATTCTGGTGGAATGGACAGCAATATCACCCGCTTGGTCATTAACATTTTCTATTAGATTTCTCACCCACACTCTGGTCTGTTTCCAAGGGAAGCCAACTGTCAGAGCAGTTTCCAATTCTGAGAAAATTTCTTTATTTGATATTGTAATATAATCATGTCATTTTCCCTTTGCTCTCTCCAAGCCCTCCCATGTACGTCCTCTACACATCTTGTTCTCTTCCAAATTAATTTCCTTTAACTTTTTGTTATACACACAAAATATAAACATACACAAATATGACCTGCTCAGTCCATATGTTACTGGTACGTATGTTTTCAGGGATAATCATTTTGTGTTGGGCAACAAACTGGTTCCCTATTTCTCCTGTTCTCAGCATTCCTTAGTTGCCTGTAGTTGAGAACATTTTCCATTCATCTACCCTTCCTTCCTTCCTTGCTCCCTCCCTTCCTGCCTCCCACCCTCGCTTCCTTCACTTCTTTTGCTCTTTTCCTCCCTCCCTCAAAATCTCCCTCCCTTCTTCTCTCATCTCTCCATCCTATTTCAGACAGGATATGGCTATGCAGTCCAGCATGACCATAAACATGTGCTTCTGCTTTTGGATTGTTGGGACTCATACATTTTCATCTTTATGGAAGGCTGTTGGCCATAGCTTTCAGCCTCTCACTGCTATTACTTCTGGTCACTTGTGGACCTATGGGGTTATGGCCTTGTTCTCCCCTTCATGCTAACAGTAATACATAGATGACCTATGGGAGATACAGAGAACTTACACCTTCCACATATGATATAACTAAGGTTCCTCTCTTACAAAGTCATTTAACTGTACCTCCTAAGGGTTCATTTGCATACAGTCCCATTGATAGGCAAGGCTTGGATTCACCAACGCATACTTCAAGTGCCACAGTGTGGACTTGGTGGGGACTGCAGCTCAGCCTACAGCAGCCCCAACCTAAGCACTGCTGTGACACTTGTGCACAGTCCTCCTATTCTCCACTGAAGTGTGTATATTTCATACATGCATGTGTGTGTATGTGTGTAAAACACCAGGTGATATAAAGATCCAAGAAGCACAATTACTTCATTACACTTAAAAACAGTTATGAATATTTGAGTTTCAAAGTGAAAAGATTTAGTCTGATTCATATTATCTTACAACCAATAGCTGTGCCATCTTCTGTGCTCCTCTTGTCAAGGGATCCACAATAGCCACGATATCATAGAACAGGTCCTTCTCGGGAGGACTCAGCTTTATCACACTGCAGTGACAAAGAAAAGGCCAATGTGGTGAATTACGTTTATAAAGACATCCATAATGTGATCTTAGTTATGTACATTTTTACGAGTTGCTTGCTTTCCCTTGTAGTTGATTTAAATTCTGGTTATATAAAAAAATCCAAATTTGAAATTTGTGTGCAACTTTGTAAAAATATAAAGAATTTGAGAAAATGAAGTATTTTATGAACACACACTAAGGAATGTGACTACTATAGTACAAATCCTGGTAGTTTTGTAGAGGGGAATATATTTCCTAAGATCTGAGAATTGACTACTGTATACTTTTAATCACTTGGTATTTGTACAAAATCAACACATAAGACAGGAAAGTCAGGACCAAACACACTCAAAATCATGGTAACTTATTTGGACCCAGCTATTGCTGACTGAGGGGCTCCACCTTCATTTGCCACCTCTGCCCCTCTGACATGGCCACTAGACCCACCCTCCTCTCTCTACTTCCATCCTGCTCACTCACCTCTTCCCATTGATCTAAATCATAAATGAAGAGATGGACTTAAATTAAAGGAAAATGGGAATAAACTGGCCAGTGGGAGATAAAAATATTTCTGTTTGTAAAGTACAGTCTATGCTAACTCAGTTATGACTTCAACACTAGTCATACAAAGACATTTTCTCAGAATTTTCTCAGTTGAAGAACTGTTTATTCTGGCAGTAGAAAAAGCCTTGCCTAATGAAATGCCACACAAATGCAGCTACAGGAGCAGCAATCGTCTTCGCTGCAGAAAGACTAATGGCAGGGAGAAACCAATGCTCATCAGTTAAATATTTACTAGAGATATGAGCATGGAGAGAAACCTTGTTTACTTGAAGCTTTAATTTGACTGTGTTATAATATGAGTATAATAAGAGCCAACAGGTCTTGGATAAGTCTGCCAGAAAGAAGGACTATAAATTAGATAATCTAATAATAAGACTCCATAACTGTTGCAGCTTTTGTATTTAAACAAATACAAAAAAGGGGAAAGTGATGTGGGAGTGTCATATATCAATCTGTTGATTTCATTGGTTAAGCAATAAAGAAACTGCTTGGCCCTGATAGGTTAAAACATAGGTGGGAGGAGTAAACAGAACAGAATGCTAGGAGGAAGAGGAAGTGAGCTCAGACTCAACAGCTCTGCTCTCTGGATCAGAGACGCCATGCTCCCCTCTCCTGGGCAGACACACGCCATGAAGCTCTGACCCAGGATGGATGTAGGCTAGAATCTTCCCGGTAAGACTGGTGCTACACAGATGATTAGAAATGGGCTAAATTAATATGTGAGAATTACCCTAGAAGAGGCTAGATAGAAATGGGCCAAGCAGTGTTTAAAAGAATACAGTTTCCGTGTAATTATTTTGGGGCATAAGCTAGCCAGGCGGCCGGGGTGCCAGGGACGCAGCCCCGCCGCTCCTATTACTACAACACAGTTTAGTTTTTCCTGCCTAACTAAGTTCTGCCCTGCTATAGGTCCAAAGCAGTCATTAGTCTTTAATCATTATTGGTAATCAAAGCATACAGAGGGAAATCCCACATCAATCTCAAGGCCAGCTTGAGCTATATAGCAAATTTGAGTCCATTCTAGAGCAAGATTTTGCATTAAATAAATGTCTCTCACTACAAATTAAAAAGCTAATGTAAAATACTATTTATTTGAAGGTAGTTGCTGATAACCTTGAGTATAGGTATCTTAGAGATCTTACATTAGTAAGAATTCCTTAGGAAATGAGTCTTTCATATATATATACTGAAAATACATAGCATTATTTATAATGATCAAAGGTACTTGTTACTAATAATACTGAAAAATAAAAATCATGCTAAGTATAACTCAAAACTTTATATCATAAATGTGTTTTTATTCACTAAACTATACAACTGGATTTGTAATATGTGTGTATGGTGTGTCTGCTCAGTGTGTTGTGTGTGTTGTGTGTGTGTGTGCTAGTAATGTGGTACAAGGAACCAAACTTGGCCTCATGCATGAAAGGCAAATGCATCCTCTACTACTGAGCTATGTCCTACATCATTTTTTCTTTATGTTGCTAATTATATTTTTACTGAACAGAGAACTTTTAGGTTTTACTATGCTATAAAAATTAATGGAAATAATGCATGGCAAAGGGAAAGATTGCATGAAATAATTCATAGTAGGAAAATGAGATATTGCTACAGCATTACCTGTGGTTCTCTTTTAGTAACGTGACATCATAACGAGAGGCACGCACTGGCAATGGAGACACAAGTGCATCGATTTTCATCACAAGGTCGCTCATGCTACACAAGCAGAGAGACAACATGTGAGATTTCTCGGAAGAGAAAACTTTGTATCTCATGTTACAGTTGACAACTCTAGAGAGGCCCTTTCTATATGAATGACTATAGCTCCTCTCTTACAGAAGTAGTTTACAAAGGACACAGAGTCTCTGGGAAAGGTGAGGCACTCAACACAATAAACATGGATAGTGGAAATTTACAGATGAAGCCAAAGTATAAATAAAAAGTATGAGACCTATGTACACAGTCTCTATGAAAAAGGCTCCTCTGTGAAAGGAGGGGGTATAACTGGATGAATGCAAAACAGAGAGAAAGAATGGAATAAAGAAACAAACCCCAGCCCTTAGAGTTAAGGGATGGAGCTAAATGCATGGGTTGATCACCCTCTTCTTCATGTCTTTGTTATGAATCTTGTCTAAATAGTGAAGCATTTTCTAACTGTGAGAAAACATATGAAAACACTATACTCCCAAATGAGTTGCTATAATACCTTTAAATACTTACTCTTTGGAGTCGATTTCCATATTTTCAACAATGTCTTTAATTTTCTCTACCAAATTACTAAATGTTATCTTTTCAATCAAGTGAAAATCTTCTAGGTACAAATCTTCATGTAAAGGTCCAAAGAACTTGAAATAAAGAAAGTTTTATTGTTGGATATTTTCTGGGAGACATTTAGGAAAACTTTCTCTTTTCAGGTTTACTCAATCACACTACCACTGCACTGCCACGAGCATCTTCTGGGAGAGCTATTATGTGCAGCCACTGTCACACTGTGTGTGCAAAGCCCTGTGTAGGACACGGGGCCGACACGATGGGCTCATATAGGAACACATTCTATTTAACAACATTAGAAGCCATGTCAAGTGGAATGTTGTTTTCTTTAATAGATTACTGAGGCTGGTTCCAGACAAGTCTTACATGCCCCTGCAGCTGCTCTGGAATGAACACTCTTGAATACTCATGAGGCATCTACTGGAATCTTGCAGACGTGACGTCAGAGGTCTGATAACGCCTCATTGTAAGTACAGATCACAGGTTCTTAACACGGAAACAGGCACTGCATTACTAAAAGCATGCTTGGAAACATTTTTTTAAACTTTGAGATTTGATATAAATTTAACTTTAAAAGCAGTTTCAATGTTTTAGTTGTTTAGTTATTGCTGCTTTTGTTGTTTTGTTTTTATCACTGGGCACATGGGATTTGGAAAGAGTGGAATTTTAGATGTACCATTCCTAATGGCTTGAAAAGTTTGATTATTAACTTAGAATAGGGTCCTCAAATCCTAAATTATTTTCATAAAATGGTGTCTATCTTTACTGATGAAAGTCACCGGAACACTTGCTTCTTTTCACCTATGTAAGCAAGCACAGCATCAAACAGTAAAGGACCTGATTCTTCAGTCTCTATTCTACTTAAAGTTGAATGCATTTGCCAAATAATGAAATTTAAATGGTATAAAATCAGATAATATTCAGGGTGGGAAAAAGAACTTTAAATTATAAAATTAAGCAATAATAGAATAAAATACATCTGGTATTTAAATCTTGATTTCAATATTTTAGAAATGTGATTTTTTTAAGTTAAGGTAGAATTCTATAATATAGAGCATTACCTGCTTTGACAGCACATTAACCTCTACTAGAATGTTCATTAACATTGAACAGGAATCCCTTCGTATGGGCTTATTCTCATGTATTAGTTCATAAAAATAAAGTCTATATGTGAGCTTACAATCTGCAGTTCTCAAATATTTCAAGAGAAAACATGAGTTACTATTACTGAAAAGTTACCTTGTCGGGCCTGTTTCAAGTATTCATACAAATGCATATTCAATATCCCCAACAACAGATTACAGCTCCTATTGTTTGAATAATGAAGCCAAGTTTTACTAAATTTATACAACTCACTGACAACTGAGTCTGAACTTATGGCTCCATGGTTCAGAGAGTGGGGTTTGCTTTCTTTACTGCTTGCTAGGCCATAATTTTCCACAATTTTTGAGTATGTGGTGTGATCAACAGAAACAGAAAACACTAACAGCATATTTAAACATATAAATATTTACTTCTTTAGTATTTCTGCAAGAAATTATGTGATCAGTAGCTGGGCAAGGGGAGCATACCCTTGTAACTCAGCCTTTGGGAAGCCAGATTTCTGTTAAACATATTTTTCATTTATATATTGTTTATTTAACAGCAGACATCTGTGAGGTCAAAGCCAGCTTGGTCTACATAGTTCTAGGTCACCCAGAAGTACACAGTGAAACCCTGTCTCAAAAATAAAAATTTAAACATGGAAAATATGTGATCATTATTGTATTCATATTATTAATCATTTATAATAAATTATAACTCTAAATATTCCTCAACTTTACCATGGGACAGGTTCTATACTAAACACACTATTTCAAGGATGAAGCTGTCAGAATGCTAATGATCTGCCCCAGAGACTATGATTATTACTATCTTACAGGGTAATAAAGATGACATTGTTGCACTGATGTCAGCCACGGTACTCGTTCTGAAGCACAGTTCCTGTTCCCATCAGCCAGCCCTAGGTAAGGACTCTGACTGGGTGTCCTCAGCCGCCCACTCAGACATGCAGCTGAGCCACAGCCGCGATTATGGTCACCCTCCCACTCCTCCTGGACAAGCCCGTGGGTCACAACAACCTCTCTACCCAGCAGACAGCTTCACTCACAGGAGGTGTGGGGTGCCTACCTGAATATTGTTCTGTGAGAGAAGGGAGAAAAAGGGCAGACTTAGGGAAATAAGTTTACTACAGCTATAGTATTAGTTATCATTACTAAAGCACTATGTTAATGATATCAGACAATATAAAGCATAGGATGCTAATGACAGCCATTTACTCAAAGTTATCTTTAAAAACCTGTATTTCTTTCCATGGCAACTGCTGAAAGGAAGTGATGCCATCCCTGAAGCTCCACATTGCTTGCTATTAGACTTCTACCGCGTATTAAATGTTTGCTCTCAGTGTGTCAAGCAGCACTCTCAGAGCTGCCGGCTGTGGAGATGCACACCAGTAGGATTTGCTGAGGGAGGCAGAGGTAGGAGGATCACCAGTTCGAGGCCAGTCTGAGTCAGAGCTGGTTATGAGTCTTTAAAAAAAAGGCTATTTTATTTGTATTTATATGTATGTGTGTGGGTACCTGCAGAGGGCAGAAGGGAGCACTGGATCCCCTGACCTGGTGGTTAGGAGTCACCTACGTGGGTGCTGGGAGCTAGAACACAATTTTGGAAAACAGAAATCACTACTAGCTGAGCTGTCTGTCCAACGCAAAAAGGTATGAGTCAAACAGAGGTAACCAGAGCTCAAAAAAAACACGGAAAGCTGCAAGAACACATTAAAACTTTTAAGATAATTTGATGTTTTGCCATATGGCACTTTAAGCCAGGTATCTGTCAAATATACTAGTTTATTTAATAAACTTTATGAACAGATTCTAATTTTTTACCTAAGTAGCTGGTAAGAAGTAGAATCACACTATCGTTCTCAAAACACTGATAAGTACGCATCATCTACTTACTGTGTATTTGTTAACAGACCTGCCGCATGTTGGGAGAGAAAAAGCATGCTATATACGCCAGATGGCTCATGGTAAAGGCAATAGCTGGAAACCCGACAACCTGAGCTCAACGCTGAGGATACACATGAAGGAAGGAAGAAGTACCTGACGATTATCTCTCTCTGACCTTCACACAGATGATACAATATACACAAATAACAAAATAAAAATGTCATATAAAAATCACAGATGGAATTGTAATCATGCTTTTAAGAGAAACAGAAATATCTCTTGTAGAAAAAAAGGAGTTATTAGGAGTTCATGTTCACAGCACTATGAGAATGACTGGTGCTTTTTTCTTTTCTTTTTTCTTTTTTGATTTTTTGAGACAGGGTTTCTCTGTAGCTTTGGAGCCTGGACTGGAACTAGCTCTTATAGACCAGTCTTGTCTCGAACTCACAGAGATCCACCTGCCTCTGCCTCCCGAGTGCTGGGATTAAAGGTGTGAGCCGCCACCACCACCTGGCTCCAGTATGTTCTTCTATAGGTTGTAAAAGATGGCTATTTGTGACAATCTAGATATGCATATTCAGATTCACAAAACTAGCTGTCATGTGACGTAAGAATTTCAGAGAAAGGCGCCGAAGAAAACGAGGTAATATGCTTTGTACCCTGACAACAACACTGATGTCTAAAGACGTAATGGTGGTTGTTACAAGGAAACGTGCTGTTAGAACAGAGGAAGCTGGGTGCACAGAGAACACTCTGCTTTCCACAGCTGCCGGCAGGGTGACGTAATCACAGCTGCTGGCAGGATGGTGCGATCACAGCTGGGGAGGGGTAGCGGTAGTAGGTTCTGGCCCCATTTTATTTGCCCAGAGCTCCGACTAGGACGTAACACACGAGTGCATGTCACTATGTTGGGTCTCTGGTCACAGCACCAGTGTCCACTAAAAGGGAAACATTTCTTCTTTTACTTACTTTCCCATTGCTGACAATACCAATTTCGCCAGGTTGCAGTTTCAGTACATCCTGACAGAATAACTGGTGAGTTCGAAAAATATTTACTCCAATGGTGTTATATTTTTTCTCAAAAGCATTGTTATCCATCTCCTAAGGTACAAGTTAAAAATGAAAAAACAAGAAAAAAACAGGAAAAAACAAGTTAAACATGATGAAACTATTAAAAATGAATAAAATGATGAAGTAACAGTAAAAATTCATCTATATAAATCCCACATTATTAATAAAATTATGCAAATTATGATTAAAATATAATTTTCTTTTGAAACAGCATTTTAAAGAGGTAATTTCTTATCAAACCATTCATAAAACCATTAAATCTTGTTATAAATGCACATAGTTATAAATTAGCAATTATTTGACCATTTAAGGGAGATTTGTAGAGCATCATAATGTTTGAGAACATCAGTTTAAGTAAAATTTAACCATAAAAAGTTAATTATTTATTAAATTCTGAACTCAGTATCTCTCATGTTTGATGCTCTTAAATAGGAGTGTTTTTGATAGAAATACTGCATCTTACCTGAGTGTACAAATCACAGAAGGCCAATATAATAACTGTATTTAAACAATGCAGTATTTAAAATAATTCCTCTCAAAAAATTATAAGGATATTCATATAAAATCAACCAGAAAAAGGTTTTATATAGCTTTATACTGAGGTACACTTTTCCCTATCAGTACTTTATCGACTTTAAAATATATACAATTCACCTTGGTGTGTTCTATTTGAGTACAATTAAGAGGCCTTTGGTCTGAAATTTTAGCAAGTCCCCACGCACTCCTATGACGATAGAGATGTTCCATTGCACCATTCAATATGGTAACCATGGCACTTGAAATTAGCACTTGAAATATAGCTATCATAAAAAACAAAATTCACCTTCTAAGTATATAATAGCCATACCTAACCTGTGCTGCAGTTTGCAGCCAGAACACTTAGACACTGTCTACAGCCAGGACCCCTGAGGACCCCTAGACACTGTCTACAGCCAGGACCCCT
>NC_022019.1:31072072-31077978 GCF_000317375.1 Microtus ochrogaster
ACCCCTAGACACTGTCTACAGCCAGGACCCCTGAAGACCCCTAGACACTGTCTACAGCCAGGACCCCTAGACACTGTCTACACACAATTATTTTACTGACCATAGTAAGAAATGTTTTAATTTTGCCTCCAGAATAAACTGCTTCAGCAGTTTCTTCTTTTGCCAGTTTTCTGAGAAATCTTCTCAAAAGGCTGTTTTTATGTGTTAGAAAAGCTGCCAAAATTCCTCTAGAAATGACTGTGTTTTCTTCATTTATCTTTGATGTGGGATTATAGATGATCCCCAACCGACTATGAGCACTTGTTTCCTGCAAAACACATTGACAGTTTAGAAGATCAGTACAGTACTTGAGCCACCCTGGTACAGCTGAACAGGCTTGTTGGCCGTCAAGTTTTTGTCCTTATCTTGTACCTGTTTTACCCTTTGACTTCCTATGACAGTTATAACAAATGGGTAGTTACCACCACAACAGCCAGAGGCAATCACTTAGTAACTATCCATTTCTTCTTTTATATAAATATTTTTTGGTAATAAAATATTTAGTCATTCTGTGAGTGTATAAAAGAATACATAAAGTATATAAAACATAGATGCAGAATTCAATTCTGCATAAACATAAACGACTTAAGGTCAAGAAACTGAGCACTACCAGTAATCCAGACAGCGCTCCTCTCTTCAGTTATCACAACCCTCCCTCTCCCTAAAACCACCATTACAGCCATTTATAACAGTCCCTTCATTTCTAACACTAAACACTTAACCTTCTTCAGATTTCATGTAAGTGAGTTAACACAGAATGTGACATTCGGTCCTCTCTCACCAATCAATGCAATGACAGATTCATCAATACTATTACTGTGTCTACCTACCTACATACCTACCTACCACCTACCTACCACCTACCTACCTACCTACCTACCTACCTACCTACCTACCTACCTACCTACCTACCTACCTAAGTTCACATCAATAAAAACACTAAACTGGAAGTCCTAATATATGTACACAGATGGCAGACTCATGCGGGTTCTGTCCATTAATGGCCCCAGTCTCTGTGAGTTCATAGAAGTTTTGTTCATGTCGAAACTTTTGAGACTATTTTATAATTGAACTGTATTTTTGCACTTATCTTTTTACCTCCTATTCTAGAGACGGCCACCATGTTGTGAGCACATTTAAGCAGCACAAAATCCAGGTTTATGTGGGAACGGAATAAAGCATTTGGCCCGTTTGCCGATCAGCAGTAAGTGTGCCATCTAAGCAGGATGGTATTTAGTTCCTGCCAAGAGTTCAGCTGGTGCAGCTCAAGATGAATCTTCATGAGAGGCCTAATCTATAACTTCTTACCTAAGATGCTCTTGAACCAGTCAACCACAGAAACAGGTGAAATCAATCACTGTTTTCAGTCATTTTAAAAAATAATTTTCTATATAGCAATAAACTTACAATGAGCTAATATAAAAATGTCATAAAACATTTTGACTTGTTTCTTAATTTTTAAATATAGATAATATATGCTCCCTTAGAAATACAGACATTCATTTAAAAAGTACCCTGAAAGGCAGCTATACTCACCATTATACCACCAAGGCAGGGAAGGCAGGACCACGAGGGGTCCCTCTGAGACAGTGTGCCTGAGCTAATGGGAGCTCACCAAATCCAGCTGAACTGGGACTGAAGGAGCATTGGGATCAAACTGGACCCTCTGAATGTGGCTGACAATTCTGGCAGACTGAGAAGCCATTGATAATGGCACTGGGATTTGTCTCTACTGCAAGTACTGGCTTTTTGGGATCCGATGCTTTTTGGATGCATAGCTTCCTAAGCCTGGATGGACTGGGGAGGGCCTTGGACTTCCCACAGGGCAGGGTCCCCTGCCCTCTCTTAGGAATGGAGGGGAAGAGGGAGAGGAGGGAGCTAGAGGGAAGTGGAAACTTTGATTGGTATCATTTATAAAGTAACAAAAAATAATCTGCTGAAAAAAGAAGTACCCTGAAATACAGAAACCACTCCTTCTAACAACTGACTTACAATTACTCAAAAAAGAAAAATTTAAAGTTAATATAGCTTGCCGTAGTTTTGGTAAGACAAATGGACTAAGTTTTCTTAATCTGGGAGAGAAAGTACTAACTAGTTATGTGATAGAGACTGCTATCACTAGCTGTTGTAGTAAACACACTTTGAGCTCCCTAGAGACAGGCAGGCTTTCTCCACACTCCCCAGTTTAAAGTGGAGCGTACTGCGCCAATTCCTGACCTGGTCTCCTGGATGCTGTGTCTAACACGGAGGGGATGACAACTGAGCGAGGGTTCTTCACCTAGGAAGAGCATCCACTCACCATGTGCTCTAGTGCAGAAAACAGCAGTTTTCTCCCAGATGGCACATCAAAATCAGCAACAATCCACAGAGTGACTGCAGATAGTACATTATCTGAAATTTTCAAATAGTCAAGTAAAATTAATTTTTCCCAAAAGCAAACTAAAAAGAAAAGACATTTTCTAGTTAGAAAACCCCACAAAATAGCCATCTTGGAGTCAATCAAAAACAGTGTTTTGAACTCTCTTGCTGTTGGATTATGTTACTACACACATTTCATACATATGCGCGCGTGAGCTTTCTGGGGACAGTCACGGGAATGGCCACCAGGAGAGAAGCTGTCTTATGTTTTTCATGTTCCGGGGCTATAAAGTGAAACTATTTCTGGTATACGGTTTGTTTGTTTGTTTGTTTGGGGGGCAGCGTTTGTCTATTTGTTTATACACATGAAGACTTTCAGTGAAAACAGAAAATGGCAAAAGTGATTTCCGGTTATCATTATTTAATCCCCACTTGTAGACAGAGAATCTGGAACCCAGAGGCAGAAACAGTTTGTCATGTGTGTGTGCAGGCACACGTTTGTTTGTGAGTGCACGTCTACACGCATGTATAATTGTCAGGCTTTTTCCGAGACAGAGGCTCTCTCTGGCATAGAAATCACCAATTAGAAAAGGCTGCTTAGCCAGGAGCCTCTGGATCTCCTCACAGAGCTGGGATGAGACAATAGTGGGTTCTTGGGATACAATTCAAGTCCTCATGCTTGCTTTGAGAACACAGTGGACTGAGCTTTTGCTAAGCTCCATTTTCAATCCTGACGCCATAGTTAAATGTTTATAATTCACCCAGCATCAGTACATAGCACACAAAATGGTACTTCTAGGGCTGCCAGTGCGACCCACAGAAAAAAATGTTTTTTCAGACTAGGTGACTAATTCAAAACAATTATTAAAAACAAAAACCTGAGGTCCTAAAAGCTGAATGTATTTGAAGCTACAATTATTATCACACTAAACACTATTTATAATAAAATAACTTTAGAAATAAGAGAGAAAAAAATGTGTTAAAAAGGATGACAGCCACCAAGATCCTCCCTGACCCCCCTGTGTTCTAATCTCTTGCAGCCACCAGAAGCCTAGGCCAACAGTGAGATCCTCACCTCCTCTTTAAGGAAGGAAGATAGAAGAATTCTGATTCTGCCTGAACATCTCACAAGCCCAGAGTATTTCAACTGTAAAATCCTCAAAAATCATAGTTTCTTATTCATGATAAAGGTAGACACGATAAAATTTCAGCTAATATTCCTTTAATTTGGAAGAGATTTAATGAAATTAGGCACTTTAGGCTAATTTGCATAATTCCCAGAGACTTCTAGCCTCTGCCTCTTTGTCTTCATTTGACCCAGCCAAGGTCCCAGCCTGCTATCACTAGGATGGGAACACACTATGTTTTATATGTTGGATTTCTTAAAAGAGGTGAAATTTTAATTCAATCTCCAGAATTTTAAAACCTTGTGTGTCTTTTGCTTTAACCTTTCAGAATCTTATTCCTTGCACCGCTAGGTCACTCTAATTGTTCGACCACCACCACTCACACGTTACAACCCAGGCAGTCTTCAACCATCTCTTCCTTACTCGCTCTCATGGAAGAGAAACATCTCTGCGGCTTGTTTCACCAGCTATCAGTCCTGGCAGTCTTCCACCAGAAACTCAGCTTCTCCTGGCAAACCGATCTCTCCTCCATCCTTCTGTCAATCACTGTTCCTGCTTGTCAGCTCCCAATATCTAGAAAAAGTTCTTATACTGGATCCTCGTGGGCACCGAGACAGGGTCTGAGAAGCATTCCATACCAGGCAACCCATAGCCACAACACACTCCAACTAACAAGTCCAGATATTGACACCTAGACTTACAATCATCCTCTTTCCTCCTCCTCCTTCCTCCTCCTTCCTCCTCCTCCTCCTCCTCCTCCTCCTCTTCTTCTTCTTCTTCTTATTCTTCTTCTCCTTCCTCCTCCTTCCTCCTCCTTCCTCCTCCTCCTCCTCCTCCTCCTCCTCCTTGCCCCCCCCCCTTTTTTTTTTTTGGTCTCATAATGCTTTGTCTGGGCATCATTTTTTCCTTTCCCCTTATCCTAAAGAGCTTTCGCCTATGTATTACGGTTCCTGATTTGGTGTTTTTAGCCCTCCTGTGTGTGCTAATATATGTGTCTCTGAATCCAAATGTGCTTCTTGGGATTTTTCTTTGGTTCTTTGTTTTTCATGTTTGCTTTGTCCAATTGATGCTTGTCTGTTTTTATTTTATATTCTTTTCCTTTCCTTTCCTTTTTTTTCATCTTTTAAAAGTTGCCTGTTTGTTTTCTAATGAGAAAGAAGAAGAAAAGATGAGGGTTTGGTTTGGATGGGTGAGGAAGATCTGGGAAGAGTTGAGGGAGGGGAAATCATAATCAGAATATATTGTATGGAAAAGTCCATCTCAATTAAAATAGAGGGAGAAAAACAAACAAACAAACAAAAAACCAAATAAATAAACTTCAGAGTAGAGCAGACCACACAAACCTAACCTAAGCAATTCTATTCACTTTGGAACACTCAGCCGCACACTAAGAAACCTGGGCCGCAGACCTCTCTCTTCGCTCCTTCCTCTGAATGCCTTACTATATTAGTCTCTCTTTCCCATCTCTGATCCCCAACTTCAGCAAGACATAAAGGCTTTGTTGAATTATAAAGTAGAAATCCTATAATCTCCTCTAATATAAAGATTGCATTTTTATTCATGGACTCACTAATATAGCTTTAAATAGGTTGTATTTCTTTTTTTTAAATGGTAAAAATGGGCTAATATACTTTTCTAAAAAAAATTAAGAGACCACAAATGAACTTGCTACATAAATGATTAATGAGGCTAAGAGGGACGTTTCCCTATTTTAAAAATCGTTAAATTCTAATAAATTATAAACTGACAAATTGAAATCCCCTTATTAAAAATAGAAACACAGTACATTTATTTTGCAAGTGCCTTTCTACAGTTATGTTTTTATTACTTTAGAAATAAATTACAGAAAAATGCACGCATTACCTTCTTGGGTTAAGTACTGCAGGCTTTTTGCAATCACAGCACTCTTATCTTGTGAATCCAAGAAAGAGAAAGTGGAGAAATCTTCAACGTCAGCAGTTACTGAAATAACAGATGTTTAATAACAAATTACTGAAACAGTCACAATAAGCATTTGTAGGACAGTACAAGAATGGCTATTTACCTGATGAAGATAATAAATTAAGGTACTGTGGTTTAGTGTGTAAAATCAAAGAATTCAAACGGGGTACAACATTATTCTTATCCATCAGGAAATCAACTGCATTGATTTCATCATTTAATGTTCCCTAAAATAGAAAAAAATCACTTTATTAAGATGGGCAACTTATATGCACATTGCTGTTACGCAATTCATGTAAATATACATAATTTCAAATAAATTTTAAAAGCATGTAATTTACGGTTACTATAATAAGCTTTCTTATACAATTATAAACATTCTAATCTATATTTATGTACCTATATATTTGGTAAATTTAATTATTAATTATTAAATGATCA
>NC_022019.1:31078129-31084747 GCF_000317375.1 Microtus ochrogaster
TGGGAATTGAACTCAGGACCTTTGGAAGAGCAGGCAATGCTCTTAACCTCTGAGCCATCTCTCCAGCCCCTGTCATTAAAATATTCAATATCAGAACTGGAGAGCTGGCTCAACAGGTAAGAGCACTGGCTGCTCTTCCAGAGGACCTGGGTTTGATTCCCAGCACCACACAGCAGCTGACAGCTGTCTATAGCTCAGTTCCAGGGGACCTAGCACCCCCTCTCACACACATGGATTCAGGAAAAACAGCAATGCAATAAGATAAATAAATATTTAAACTTTTCAGTATAATTACAAATATCCATGTGCATTCCTATCAATGCACACCCACCATAAACACATCTCTTTGCAGAGACACAAAGGCGTCCGTCATTTTCTCCAGGACAGCCCCTCTCAGATCTTCAGGACTCATCTCTTTGAGGTCAAAGGGTTCACCATTATAAAGAGCTTGAGGCAAAGGACCTAGGCCAGTCATATTGTAAAAGCTTGTTCCCGCCTGTTTAGTAAAGATACCAAATGTCAAATAATATTTGAAAGACAGAAATGGTGATATATTTTTATGTTATATAAAAACCTGTAAATTTTATTTATAACTTTGTATGCAAAAGAAAGCTATCTACCCACATACAGCAAGAATAAGAAAGAGTTTTCTGTCAAGGTCTAGCTTGTGAATATTTTAGGCTTTGTCAAACTTTTATCTCTGCTGCAAGGAACTCTTGTTAGCAGGAGACTTGCAGATGCTTCATGAGCTGTCCCAAAAGTTATTTACAGAAGCAGGCAGGGATGATTCTGCTGATCTTTGATGTTCAACATAACATTTACTTAAAACCAAAACATTTATTTATGGTACAAACTATTTTTATTATTTTTATTAATTTATTTGATAAACACTTCTTGATTTAGTCCATGAGAATTCCATCACCCACACTGTAAATATATCTGAATGCTGTTTCTCAAGAAGTTCACCGAATACTTACAAATTAAAGCAAGGTTCCCAGGGGTCCACAAAGGGGTCATTTAACAAGTCTGAGCATGAAGAGGAAGGGGTAGTGAAGGCTCCTGTTAGACAGGGACACAGAAGCCTGAAAGATGACGAGTGAGACCCCAGGAAGACAGAATGGAGAAAGGCAGCCGAGTGAAGGGACAGCAGGGACCGCTAGAAGGGGACTGAGAATCTGGCATTAGGTGGCAGCAGTAAACACCAGGTGTGAAAGGCCGGGTACTGTCCGCTCCGTGGTCACAGAGCTTTACTCAGAAGTCAGCTCACAGCGGTCCTCAGTGCTCGCATCCCACCTTCTGAACAAGACATTCACTCGACAGTCGGCACTAAGGCTTAGGATTGAACCAACATCTCACATGGAGTCTAAGAAACTAAGGACAAAGTAAGCATTCCTTTTCTGATATAGGATCAGAAGTGTTTAGATTTTGGAATATTTTTAGACTCTATCATAATTTTTACTCAAGACATAAATGTTGAATCATGAGGTTTTTGAATTCCAAAGTAAGTGGAGATTCCGAGTGGGGATATCCAGCCCATAGCAGCAGTCTGCCACTCTGCGCAAGCGGGGAAAGACGCCGAGTGAAGTCAATCCCTATGTCAAATGGCTGCCATAGTTTACAACTTCAACTGCACCCAAATCTGTGTGACCGAGTCTGAGATCTTAACCACAGTGCTGTCTTATGCCTGCACTTACTGGACATCTGCTGTATGAAATGCTGATGAATGCATGCAAATAACATATGAGTACCATCTTACATGAACTTCTAGTGTGACATGACATGAGCAGTTCTATCTAAACGAAGTTCAATGACACGTGTATGGTCGTACTCTTTATTTTAAAGAGGACACAACAGCAGCACTGGAAACTGAGCTGGGATCCACTGCAGTGGTATGAGACCAGAACGGTGAAGCAGGCGAGGACAGCTGTCAGGGATGGTTCCACGCAGAACTGACACAACTTGAAGGCCGTTTGGGAGGAGGCAAAGCAAACAAAAAGTCCAGGGTGCCTACCACGCTTCCAGCACAGTGGCTCAGCCAGAGCAGTGACACATCTGCTCTGTGGGGCGTGGAGGAGGAAAAGGTTTGGGAACAAGATACACGACGGGCTTTGTTTTTAGAAACTTTTGACTTCATGTTTATGGGAAATCCTCTAGACAGATAAACGCTTGCTTCACTGCTCCTTCCTCTTGTTGATGTCTGTGTCTCTCTGTGCGTGTGCGCGCACGTGCGTGCATGTGCATACGTGTGTTTGTGTGTTATGGGTGCACGCATGAGCACAGGGGCATGGGAGTGGAGATCAGAAGCTAATGCTGGGTATCTTATCTCAATTTGAGCAGGGTCTCTCACTGAACTAAAGCTCATCCATTTGGCTGGACTGGTCAGCCAGTTAACCCCAGGGCCCTGCCTGCTGCTCTTCGCTCCCGGGCATGTGCTGCATTCTCAGCTTCTCATTTCTCAATACAAGATCAGGGGTTAGAACTCGGGCCCTCAGGCTGGCACAGCAGACACGTTACCACCTGCGCCATCTCCCAGCCCTGATGTGTGTGTGCTGACTTTTAAAGACCAGCCCTGATGCATGTGTGCTGACTTTTAAAGACACCCCTGCTGGAAACACAGGTCTGTTTTTCCCTCCAATGCACAGCTTCTAATTAAGCAACCTATGTTTTCTAAGTATTAATTACTAAAGATAAACAAGTGACATAATTTCACACTTAATGCCTAGATGTCTCTTTTGACCTACAGATACATATTTTCAATGTATCATTTCACATATCTGTAAGTTCACAGGCATCTCAAATACTGGCCATGAAAAGCTAAAATCGTGCTCAGCAGTTAGGAGCACTAGCTGCTCTTCCAGAGGTGCTGCGGTGCTCCCTGTGCCTGGCACTGCCCTTCACACAACGCCCAGTCTTACCGCTCTTCTTCTGTCGTATTTGGAATGGGTTCCCAAAATATCCAAAATGTCAGCATTAGGGCATTTATTTTGGAGAACACTCTTCACGTCATCCACAGTGAGCACACGATGACCCTTCACTTTCTGGAACATCTGTGGAAGCAGAGACATATTTATTTTTTACAGCAATAAGTTTTCTTTCTCTAAGAATATAACTGTATTTGCAAAATAGAGAACATGTTTTGTAAATTCTTTCAGTCTGTTGATTTTGAAGCAGGGTGACAGGTACCCCAGGCTGGCCTCAAGTTCACCACATGGCCAAAGATGACCTAGAACTGATGCCCTCTTCCTCCCTAGTGCTGTGACACAGGCATGTATCGGATCTCGTTTCTGCAGCTAGGGGTCAAGCCTGGGGCTCCATGTATAGTAGGCAAGTACTCCATCAGCTACAATTGCCTGTGGCTTAATTCTAAGGATACTCTATATGCACATTATATACAGGTAAACAGATCACTTACATCACACATTTTCCTAAATATTTAAAATAGTGTATAAATTTAAAAGTGAAAACACTGTAGTTCAATCAAATTACACTAATTATAATAGTTTTATTAAAATGTATTTGCAAACTATTTTAAATATTTTAGAACTGCTTCATTTTCACTTCTGATTGGTCTTCAGTAAACACCTTATGACTAGATACTGGCTTATCTTTACTGCTCTCAAGTGTTAGATGCACCTGCTCACCTCTGTTTTACTCATCCTCCCCTTCAAAAAGGGTGTGTGGTACAGACATGTACGTGCAAGTATGTACCTCTGTGGGTGAGCTTGCTGGAGTGTGCACATGTGGAGGTCAGAGACAAACTTGAAATGTCTTCTGTTTGCTCTTCACACTGAATCTTGTCTATGGCAATCAGTGAGCCCCTGGGGTCTACTTGCCATGGTCCCACCACAAGCAATGAGGCTCCAGAGGACACTGACAAACATAGCTTCTTTGTGGGTATTGGGATATGAACTCAGCCATCTCTCCAGCTCTCATGTCTCCTTAGTAAGATGCTGTTATTGAGTTTATGGGGAAGACCTTAAAGTTGTGTGGGTAGGAGGGGGAGAGGATCTGGAAGGACTTGGGGAGGGGGAAGGATATGATTAAAATATATTTAAATTATTTTAAATAATAAAAATATAGTTAAAAGGTTTCTGATCCTGTTTTATGGTTCAGATGCAGTTCTTGGCATGAAAGCCTTGGTTTTAAGTGTAATGTAGTTTTCTAAAATTAGAGCATTATTCTGAGTATATGAGTTATGGTAGACATTCAAATAAAAGTGATGGACATAAACTATGATAGACACATTAATTTCTAATATAAAATGATTTTATAATAGGTCCAGTATTGGTAAGGTCCTTACTTTCTCAGCAATGTTTTATTTATTTTTATTCTTTTTATTAAGCTTTATATTTTTCTCCACCCTGCATCCTTCCTCTCCCCTCCTCTTCTACCCTTTCCCATGGTCTCCATGCTCCCCATGCTTCCAATTTACTCAGGAGATCTTGTCTTTTCCAACTTCCCATGTAGATGAGAACTATGTATGTCTCTCTTAGGGTCCTCTTTGTTGTCTAGGTTATCTCAGACTGTGAATTGTAGTCTGGTTTTTCTTTGTTTTACATCTAAAAGCCACTTATGAGTGAGTACATATGGTATTTGTCTTTCTGGGTCTGGATTACCTTACTCAATATGATGTTTTCCAGATCTATCCATTTGCCTACAAATTTCAAGGTGTCATTATTTTTTTTTCTGCTGTGTAGAACTCAATTGTGTATATGTACCACAGTTTCCTTATCTATTCTTTAGTCGAGTGGCATTTAGGTTGTTTCCAGGTTCTGGCTATGACAAACAATGCTGCTATGAACACAGTTGAGCACATGTCCTTGAGGTATTATTGAGCATCCTTCGGGTATATACCCAAAAGTAGTATTGCTGGGTCTTGAGGAAGGTTGTTTCCTAATTTTCTGAGAAACTGCCATACTGATATCCAAAGGGGCTGTACTAGTTTGCATTCCCACCAGCAATGGAGGAGTGTTCCTTTTTCCCCACACATCCTCTCCAGCATAAATTGTCATCAGTGGTTTTGGACTTGGCCATTCTTAGGAGTGTAAGATGGAATCTCAGAGTTGTTTTGATTTGCATTTCTCTGATGGCTAAGGATGTTGAGCATTTCCTTAAGTGTCTTTCAGCCATTTTAGAGTCATCTGTTGAGCACTGTTTAGATTTGTACCCCATTTTTACTGGATTATTTGTTATTTTGATGTTCAATTTCTTGAGTTCTTTATATATTTTGGAGATCAGACCTCTGTCTGATGTGGGATTGGTGAAGATCTTTTCCCATTCTGTAGGCTATCATTTTGTCCTGCTGACTGTGTCCTTTGCTTTACAGAAGCTTTTCAGTTTCAGGAGATCCCATTTATTGTTTCTCTCAGTGTCTGTGCTACTGGGGTTATATTTAGGAAGTGATCTCCTGTGCCAATGCATTCAAGTGTACTTCCCACTTTCTCTTCTATGAGGTCCAGTGTGGCTGGCTTTATATTGAGATATTTGATCCATTTGGACTTGAGTTTTGTTCATGGTAAGAGATATGAATCTATTTTCATTCTTCTACATGTTGATATTCAGTTATGCCAGCACCATTTGTTAAAGATGCTTTCTTTATTCCATTTGATATTTTTTTGCTTCTTTGTCAAAATCAGGTGTTTGAAGATGTGTGGATTAATATCTGGGTCTTTGATTAGTTCCATTGATCTTTCTGTCTGGTTTTATGCCAATACCAGGCTGTTTTCAGTATTGTAGCTCTGTAGTAGAGTCTGAAGTCAGTGATGTGATTCCTCCAGAAGTTCTTTTATTGTACAGGACTGTTTTGGCTATCCTGGGTTTTTGCATTTCCATATGAAGTTGAGTACCATTCTTTCCAGGTTTGTGAAGAATTTTGCTGGGCATTGCTTTGAATCTGTAGATTGATTTTGGTATGATTGCCATTCTTACTATGTTAAGTCTACCTACCCAAAAGCATGGAAGATCTTTCCACTTTCTGGTGTCTTCTTCAATTTCTTTCTTCAAAGATTTAAAGTTCTTGTCATACAAGTCTTCCATTTGTTTGGTTAGAGTTACTCCAAGATATTTTATGATGCTTGTAGCTATTGTGAAGGGTGATGTTTCTCTGATTTCTTTCCCAGCCCATTTATCATCTGTGTAAAAGGAGAGCTACTGAATTTTTGAGCTAATCTTGTATCCTTCTCAGTGATGTTTTAATGATATGGATTTTTAAACAAGGTTTTATAACAATTTGAGACTTTTTTTTTTACAATTTATTTCCAGATTCAGTATAAATTTTGTTTCAGTTTTTAAATCAACATGAAATCTTGTAGAAAAATATAGATGGATATTAGTCAAAGTGCAAGTGAATTTCACCAAGTCTCTCATAAAACCTTATAACAACCAATAAAAATTAAGATAGGGTGCATTATTGACACACATTACATAGCACTACCTTTCAGAGAAAACTTTCCCTAATGGGATATTTAACCATCACTTGCACTTTAATTATTTTCCATGATGATCAGTGTGCTACTACAAACTCTTAGACAACACTAAATTCAGTACAAAGCAGCATAGGATCAAGGCTAGACATGTGAGCAGTTACAGTCCATACTAAAGATGAGCAGTCTACAGTCC
>NC_022019.1:31084975-31088521 GCF_000317375.1 Microtus ochrogaster
TGAGCAGTCTACAGTCCATACTAAAGATGAGCAGTCTACAGTCCATACTAAACACGTGAGTAGTCTACACAGCGTACTCAGTGATTCACAACTCTATTCACAAGACACGCTCATTTGCCATTGCCCCTTAGTCGGGTGGTTGGCAATTTCTGTCTTCTCTTTGTAGCATCTTTACAGACTCAGAATTATCTTTCAGGCAGCTTGCTGTCACTCAGAGATCTCATCCTTTGAAACTGTTCAGGAAGTGTATATTATACATGTGACTGTTTAGAGCAGTGGTTCTCAACCTGTGTGTTGTGACTCATTTAGGTGTCACATATCAGATGTCCTGCATATCAGACATGTAAATTATGTTACATGCATTATATGTTAATGTATTATGTTTGAATTAGCAAAATTTCAGTTCTGAAGTAGCAAAAAAAAAAATAATTTTATGCCTGGGTCCTAATGAGGAACTGCATTAAAGGTCACAGTGTTAGGAAGGTTGAGAATCGCTGCTTTAGAGTGTCTTTAATCATGGCATAATGACTTTATTCAAGCATAGCTCAGGAATCCCCAAAAACCATTTCTGTTACGTTTTCTCTAAATTCAGGCATATACAATTTAAATTTCTTACAGGGTTAGATTAACCTACGTAAATTGATATACTCAGGTAGAGGCTCAGTTGCCAGCTTATACAATTGGGACAATGGGACAATCTCACTGTTGCAGAATCAAATTGATCTGTACTAACTTCCAGAAACATTTTCATATATTTCATACTATATAATACTAAATACAGTGGCACAGGAAGATATTCAGGAAAGCGTTAGGGCATGAGCTCACGTGTATCATGGAGGTGAATGCTTCTGATGTGCCATGCCTTTCTTCAATGTAGTTGAAAGCTCGCCAGAGAGCGACCCCAGCATCTGCTGTTCCATCAACTTCATTTTCCGTGTTAAGAATGAACACAAAACCAATCCTGGAAAAAGTGGATCAATACGTAATGTTACAACTATCTCTTGGCTAACAACAGATTACCACTTAAAATATTATACTGTAACCTTTATTTGGGGAAATATATTAGATACAGAAAGGGGAATATTTGAAAAGGTTGATTATAATGCCTGTTCACCCAAACCTCACAGCTATTACAGTCCTGCAAATGTTAATCGCCCTCTAGAGGCACTACTAGATTTCCAGAGTGATCGTGTTTTTCCCCCAGGAGGGCAGCAGATGAGAACTGTTCAGCTTCCATCAATAGACTCTACCATACAGGCATCACATACTTCATAACCAAGCCCTGTTCCCGGTGCGAGACTGCTCATCTAAGGGCCACATCCACTGCCTCTGTAGACAGTATAAGCAGTATGAGATTTACTTAAATAATATCAATTTACAATTACCTAAGAGGAATTTCATTATAATAAAAAAATTCTGCCAAACTTATAAAATCCAAGGTGTATTCTTGAGCAGGATCAATAAACAGAACCTAGAATAATGAACATAATAATTATTATAATACTTTAAATGTCTGTGAAATTTAAATGTACTCTAATTTCTTTAATTTAAAGCATGAAATTTAAATGTTAAGATTTCAAAAATTTCTACCTTGAATAACAAGAATTTCACGATTTAGGAGATTTATCATAGTTACATATCAAATATAATATTACATCGAATCTTAGAAAGACTAAATAAAGGTCCTCTTGCTGCACCCACAATATAATGTGTACACTTTCTACAAACTAAAAGATCTTAGTTCACATCTTCATTGGCACGAATATGCCTGTTTCCTGACAAATCTTACAGAAAATAAAGTAGACTTCCTAGGCAAAAAACAAACACACAAAACACTGCATAGTCTTAGGTGTTTCTCTACACACTTCAAAATTCCAAAAGTTTGTTTGAATACTTAGAATTGCAATAATGAACCAGTGAACATTTATGAAAAATGTATTTATCTATTTTTCCTGACTACTAAACTTTACATTTAGCACCAAGTTAATTTCTTTGAGATAATATACAAATATTATAAAACTACATGAGAGCTGAATAATAATGAGACTGGGTAGGGAGAGAAAGTGACTTCAACTCATTCTATCAGGTATGAAATGGTTAAAGAATCCTGGCTCCTGTCCACCAGCTCAGATGACCCTCCAAACTGCTGTCCCAGGGAAGCACTTCCTTACACCTGACATGCCTACAGTCAACTGCAAGGAAATCAAGAATGGATATAACAAGTAAAATCCCAAACTCACCAAATTATGAAAATTACGCCTTATGGACGGAACTGTTCCATGTAATACTGGTTTTAGAAATTCCCACACACTTGCAGGCCATGCACTGTACAAACCATCAGTTTCTAAGTCGTTAATCCACTAGAAAAGAACCCAGAAACCAGTTAAAGCTACATTATTAGTTATATCACTTTAAAATATAGGATTTTTTTTACTGTATTAAATTGGAGGTGAAGACATACATAGATTTTTAAACTTTATTTTTAGTTACATGTATTGGCTGGTGTGTGGTGGGGGAGGTGTGTGTAGGTACGGATGCCTGCTGAGGCTGGAGCAGTTTATCCTTTCTTCATGGTTTAGAAGACTTCTAAGTTAACACGACAGACAACATAGACGAAGACACAATTGTGTCACCTTCGATGGTAGTTACAACAGCTAGAGAGAACAGCAAAGTAGTAAGGCTTGAACAACACAATAAGCCACCAAAAAGAATCTTTTACCCAACACGACAGGATATACATTCTTTCAAGTATACATGAGGTATTCTATAGGACAAATATATGATATCACATGTAAAAAAGAAGTCTTAGTAAATTTACAATTCTGAAATGATACATCCATGCAATTTCACAATGAACTGAAATTAGCAAGAAAATTTCAGAAACATCACAAATATGTAGAAAGTAAACAACATAATCTTAAATAGAGAAGACTGAAACAGATGCAGTCATCCAGTAACTATAGGCTGTGATGAAGCAGGACTGCTCCCACAAGTGAAAACTTATTTTCACATATGGAAACCCATGCACTACATCATATCATTATGAGAGAACTATAATAATCTTAACAGATGTCTAAAAACATTGACATTACTTTTTCATTAAGAAAACCAGAGGGTTATTTATTTATATATGTACCTACGTTAACAAGTGGTGATCTCGGGTCAATTATCCAACTTGCACTCTGAGCCACAGGGAAAGTGGTGCAGTGTAATTGCAAAGCTAGAGAGAGGCCACAAAAGTAAAGATCTATGCAAGGGCAAGGAAGCAAAGCCAGAGGAGAAGAGACACAGAAGGAATGAAACATGGTGAAGAACAAACCTCACATGGTGAAGAAGGGTCACTGAGGTTGAGAGGTAACAACAAAGACTCAGATGCCACCTCTGTGAACCACACATCTAGGTACATAAAACTGAAAAGCAGGGGATAAACCCGGACTCTCTGAATATGACGGTCAATGAGGGCTGCTGAGAAGCCAAGGACAATGGCACTGGGTTTTGATCCTACTTCTAGCTCTGGCTTTGTGGGGGCCTAGCCAGTTTGGATGT
>NC_022019.1:31088681-31108426 GCF_000317375.1 Microtus ochrogaster
ATTTTTTTTTCTTTCTTAATAAAAAAAAAATTAAGAATAAAAAAAAAAAACAAAAAAAAAAAAACAACTGACCAATAACCCAGAAGAACATAGATTGGTTTTATGCTAAAAATTTCAATGCTTAAAAACTTCAAAGGTTTTAGCACAAGAAATAGCATGAGCACTTACCACTATTGAAGAATGCCGAATATCTAAGACATAGTCGTGCTTCCAAACGGGCAAATTTAATTTTAAGAATTTGCTCATGTCTTTCTCACTGAGGCCAAGGTTTTTAAGGCCGCTCATCAGCTTTCCTTCTGATTTGAGAATATCTAAAATGCTTCACGTACAAAGAAGAAATAATTTAATTTGTCAAAATTTTTAAGAAATCTAAAGTTTGACAATTTTGTTTTCATTTGTGGTATGTACATGTTCATGTGTATAGATTTATATGTATATGCATGAGTGTGGAAGACAAGTCTTCCTAATTATTTAAATATTAATTAATAAATATTTAAATTTATTCAAATCAGTTGAATATTTTAAATTTAATTTCAACATTTTGAAATTTAATGTTAAATTTAAGTTCAACAAATATTTGAGTTCCATGTTGTAAGAGCTATTATTTGCAGAAGGTTCAGTAGTTGATAAACAAGCTAAAATAAGTTGCCTGCGGAGAATTTGAAGTCTAGTGAATAGCTAGGGCTGAGAAACTAATTACAACACGGTATCATTGTAAAGCCACAGAGTGCAGTGCTTTGACGCTTTGTGGCTCCAGAGACTTCACGCTTGTAGGTATACAGTGTTTGTAGAGCTGAACAAAATTAAATCAGATAACCATTAAGATATACAAAATCTCCCCCAAAGCCATAGACTAACAAAAACTCCAGTACCAAGCATGAGAAACCTCCTTTTCAACAATGAGTCAGTAGTCCAAGTGACTGTCAAGAACAACAGAGTTTACTGAGGTAGCCTTGGGTGCCTCTCAGAGCCAGAGGGTGGGCCCTACTGCTGAAGACACTACGTGTGCTTAGGATATACCACCCACATGACTCTGGCTGAATCCGACCTGAGAGCCTCTTTCCTGTGGTCTTAGCCTCCGTGGTGACAATGGAGGGAAGCAATTGCATAGTGCTACCCAGATGCAGCTCTTGTGAGCTGCTCATCCCAGAACAGATGGAGAACAGCAGAAAACCACACTGGACACAATGCAGAGATCAAAGGATAATGGGAGCGCAGCCCCAAAGGATACGTCTACATCACAGCTCCTGCATCTGTGGATCATGGAACATCTTGAAAGTGTGGGCAGAAAGACTTTAAGAGTCAGTATATAGGGAAGTATGCTGTGAAACAGTCTC
Source organism: Microtus ochrogaster (assembly GCF_000317375.1). NCBI lineage: Eukaryota > Metazoa > Chordata > Mammalia > Rodentia > Cricetidae > Microtus > Microtus ochrogaster. The sequence continues at coordinate 31,090,019 of NC_022019.1, forward strand.
TCCCAGAAATGTCTGTATAAACAAGACCAGTGCATAGGAATACCAATGGGCATTTTAAGGAGTAAGAGGTAAAACTTTACAGGGTTTCATCTACAGACAAAGATCTGTGGGAAACTAATTACAGCTGAGAGAAGATTAATTAGCTTCTCTCCATCAGCCAATGAAGGTTGATCAGTCCTGAAACCACACACACACACACACACACACAAAACCAAAACAAACTGAGCATGATGTATTTGCATATTTGCCATACATAAACACACATAAATATATAAAACAATAATGATCAAAGATAAGCAGTCATTGACGTGAGGGGAGTTATGAGAGTCAGGGGAGGGAGCTACAGGGGTGAGGTTGGAGGAGGAAAAGGGATGAAATTCTCTTTCACTTAAAAATATATTTAAAAAGAAAAAGTTCTATAAAAAGGAACAAAGGAAGATAAAACTATTGGGTCATAGTAATTCCTCATTTTCCACTCAAAGAGAAAATTGTGAAGTTGACAGTAGTCTCTCCCTTCTATGTCTCTGTAATTGGGCATTTTCCTTTCTCCGTTTTCTCCTCTCTCCCCTTCCTGTTCTTATTCAAATACCCCTTTACCCTGACTTTATTGTGCATCCTGTATTGACCTTAAAAGTTCTCAGTTCTCCACACAATTTCTGCATCGCCTTTAAGTGAACCATGGTAACCATGTGATTACAACCTGTAATCACATCGCTGAGAAAGAGAATTATGACATACGTAGGTCACTAATTACCGGGGAAGAGTCAGTATTCAGAATTCCTGAAGAACCTCCAGTATTTCTAAATGTTTCTACTCTGGAGCTTTCCCAGACACTGTCCTAGAAAACACTCTGAAATCTATATGCCACCTCCCTGTCCTCTTTAACCATGTTCACTGTCCTGGGCACAGATACAACTTTTGTCCCTCTTAAGTTTACAGATCAAGGCCTGTGTCTTTCTATTTCTATAGCATTTAGTTTATACATTTTATGCTATTAGGTCCAAGACTTTAACTATTATAGAGAAAAGTCATATTTACAATAAAATTCTAAGACAGACAGTCCAAATGGACTCTCTCTCTCTCTTTCTCTCTCTCCTTCTTTTTTTCACACACACACACACACACACACACACACACACACACACACACGGAGTGGGTGGGTAGGTGGATGGCCTGAAAAGGGATCTGCATTTTCCTATGCTGTTAATAAAATGCATCTGAAACATTTTACAAATTTTTAAATTTCAGTTCAATAATAGCACACTCTTTGATTTAAAATTGAATGACTGAATTAATGTGCTACATAAATTTATAAGTTCCAGGCATCAACTTTTAAGAATAGTTTTATGCTTCTCTGGTAAGAATAACAGAAATCCCGTCTACTACCCTTTTGTCTGACCCATGACTTTAACTTACAGGTGAGTGGCCACTGTAGCGAAGGACTTCCTAATTCTACCTCAGATTACTTTTGGTTACTAATTCTGTTTACCTCAAGAAACTGATTGTACCCAATATTCTATCTGTTCAGTGCAATCTGGAAGCACACCCCTGTTAAACATTAACCCTGTGCTAAATGAAAGGCAGTCTAGATAATGACACAGTAAGTTTACCAGTCACCCGATCACCAAGATTTCTCCAGGTCTGAATTGGAGGACAACATGCATGACTACATTTTAGAAGAACTAAAAAACACTGCATGTAAGAGAAAGGGGGCAGAGAGGAGGGAGAGCAGGTACCAAGAAACGTTAAGGAAAATGTATACAGCAGAATGCGGGACTACAGTGGACAACAATTTACTGTATATTTCAAAACACAAAGAAACGAGGAGTTTAATGTTCTGAATATGAATAAATTATGCTTGAGGTGACAGAAATGCTAATCATTATATGTATATATCAAAATACCACATTGTAACCATAAATGTGTACAATTCTGTGTCAAAATATGTGTTATATTTAAGTCATTTGCTTTTTCATTTTGACAAATGCTGTGTTTGGGAAACACATCATTTAGCTTTATACAAATCATAATTTAGATTTAAAATGTAACACTTACCTAAAAGGATCATAAACATCCACGTCAATAAGAAGGCCATTTATAAATAGACGAGCATCACCTGGCTTAATGTCAAATCTGTCTCGTAGGTCCTTGGAAGAAAGCAAAGTAACAGCTAGCCAACAATAGGGATCAATATTTCAGCCCAACTACAATACATAGATGTACAGTATTGGTTCTCGAATGTATAGTATTGGTTCTTGAATAGGAACAATAGTCAATTATTTGGCTGAAGTACCTTCAGTTAGTTATTGGCTTTATGAAATTTCTTAAGAATGCCTCAGGAAGTGCTTTGGGAGTGAATTCTGCCTTTTCGTGTGTTCATGCACCTGAGTGTGTGGTGCTGCAGAGATCAAAGGCAAGACCTTGCACAGACATATGCAAGGTAGGTGTCCCAACCCTGAGCTGAGTCCTTAGTAACTCTCTGAATTCTTCATGTCCACTGTTCCTTGTCCCTTTGTACATATCTACCTGAAGACCGCCTTTTCACCTTGAATATTCCACACGTACAACTGATTTTTCATGTTGAATGTTCTTTTTGAGAAGTCTGTTGTCATTTGTAGCTCTGTCCCTCCCTGACACCAACTATAAAGTACAAAGTCTGCTACACAAGTTCTAGTTGGTCTGATTAAGAAAAACCCGGCACCAAAATGCAAATCAAAACAACTCTGAGATTCCATCTTATACCTCTAGGAATGCCCAAGATCAAAAACAGTGATGACAATTAATGCTGGAGAGGATGTGGGGTAAAGGGAACACTTCTGCACTGCTGGTGGGAGTGTAAGCTTGTACACTTTAGATATCACAAACTGTCTCTCACATTCAGGGGGCCTAGTTTGGTCAGTCCAGAGCCAGCAAGCTCCACTAGCTAGGGTCAGCTGTCTCTGTGGGTTCCCCCACACTGCTCATATAATCCGTCCTTCCTTTCTTTGACTGGATTCTAGGAGTTTGGTCCAGTGCTTAGCTGTGGATCTCTGCATCTTCAGATGAAGGTTCTATAATGACAACTAAGGTAGTCATCAATCTGATTACAGAGGAAGGCCAGTTCAGGCACCCTCTCCACTATTGCTTGGAGTCTTAGCTGGGGTCATCCTTGTGGATTCCTGGATATTTCCTAGCACCAGGTTTCTCCATATGACCCCCTCTTTCTGTCTCTCCACCAGCTCAGTCATCCTGTTCCCTCATGCTCTCCTCCCTCCCCTTCATTCCTCCCTCCCTTCCTCCCATGCTCCACATTCAGGAATTCTTATTTGCCTTTCCCGGGGCATTCATACATGTCTCTCTTAGGATCCTCCTTGCTACCTAGCTTCTCAGGGGTTGTGGACTATAGCCTGGTTATAATTTTCTTTATTTCTAATATCCACTTATGAGTGAGCACATGTCATATTTGTCTTTCTGTCTCTCAGCTACCTCACTCAGGATGGTTTTCTCTAGTTTCATCTATCTGCCTGCAATTTTCAAGATTTTCTTTTACCATTTATTTCAATATTTCATTGTTCAATATACATTTTCATTATTCATTCTTCAATTGAGGGGACATCTAGGTTATTTCCAGGTTCTGGCTATTATAAATAATGCTACTATGAACATGGTTGAGTAAATATCCTTGCGGTATGAAAATACATCCTTTGGGTATATTCCCAAGAATGGTAATGTTGAGTCTTGAAGTAGATTGATTCCCAATTTTCCGAGATATCACCATACTGATTTCCAAAGTCGTTGTACAAGTTTGCACTCCCACCAGCAATGGAGGAATGTTATCCTTACTCCACATCCTCCTTAGCATAAGCTGTCATCAGTGTTTTTGATCTTAGCCATTCTGACAGGTGTAAGATGGTATTTCAGAGTCATTTTGATTTGCATTTCCCTGATTGACTAAAGATATTGAACAATTCTTTAAGGATATTTCAACCATTTGAGATTCTTCTGTTGAGAATTCTGTTTAGATCTGTACTGCATTTTTTAAAATTTGGATTACTTGGTATTTTGATGTCTAGTTTCTTTAGTACATATTTTAGAGATCAGCCCTCTATCAGATGTGGGGTTGGTGAAGATCTTTTCTTATTCTGAAGGCAGCCATTTTGTCTTATTTACCATGCCCTTTGCCTTACAAAAGCTTTTCAGTTTCAAGAGGTCCCATTTATTTTTGCTCTCAGTGTCTGTGATACTGGTGTTATATTTAGGAAGAGATCTCTTGTGTCAATGCATTCAAGGCTACTTCCCACTTTCTCTTCAATGAGGTTCAGTGTGGCTGGATTATGTTGAGGTCTTTGATCTACTTGGACTTAAAGTTTGTACATGGCAATAGATATGGATATATTTTCATTCTTCTACATGTTGATATCCAGTTATGCCAGTACCATTTGTTGAAGATGCTTTTTATTTCCCATTGTAAAATTTTGACTTCCTTGTCAAAAATTAGGTGTCTTCAATTCAGTTCTCATCCTTCAAACTGACACAGGACTACTAGTATGGCTGAGAGACTTGGCATCTCCCTAGCCCAGGAATCTGCTACCCTCCATTATCAGAAGAATAAATATTAGCTTTTTAGCTTCTCTTACAGCTAGAAACGGCCATGTGACAGGATCCTGGCCCATGAGATACATGTCAAAGTCTGTTCAAGTACTCAGGGACGCTTCAGTGAGGATGAATGTGGCTATAAACATTCGTCTGGGATCTGTCTCTAAATACAGTCTCAAGTTGTGGCTGCCATCTTATTACCCAAAAAGCCAGTTGGTATTTTATAAACACTTCCTGTCATTGTAGAGTGCCAGAGCCAAGTCATCAGTGATAGAGACTTTAAGACACCTTTTCATGTGAGAAAAATAAATTAATACTGTTTAGGGCTCTATGAGCTGGTATTATACTACCTAAAAGCAAAACTATTACATGTCATGGAGCTATGCTATGACCAGCAACAGAACTATCAACATACAACCGTAAGTACTAACACAATTGGCATAATTTGATGTTTAAATGTCAACAGATCATTTGAAACAATCTTATCAAACTATTGATCAACTATGTCTTCTTTGTTATTGGAACTAATAATGTTATAGTAGTCTAACACTATTTATGACTTCTAAGCCTTAGAATTGGTATAAAAACTCAATTAGCTGCACTCCGCTGTGAGGAGGGAAAGTGCTATGGAGGAAAAGTCTGGAGTCGGAAGGACACCAGGAACTCTGCAAAGATCAGCTAGATCGCTGTATGTACTACATAAAGTACAAACTCTAAAAACAAAAGGGCTGGACTATGTTTTGTATTTATTGACTTTTAAAAAGTTTTCAGATAACATATTTTGATCATATTCTTTCCCTCCCTAATTCCTCCTAGATTCTCTCCAGCTCCCCACCTACTCAACTCCATGTGCTTCCACTCAAACAAAACAAAACAGGACAAAACAAAAATGCCGCACCAAATCCAAACAAATGAACAACAACATCTCAAGTACAAACAATAACAGACTAAACCACCACCACCACCAGCGAAGCCTAAGTAACCTGGAGTCTGTTTGTGTGCTAAGGACTTCTGAGCATGTGTTCATATGCTCAGTGTTACTCCACTACTTTTTCCTCAACTATTTCAACATTAAAAAGCTCTAATACTGTTCTTTATTAAAATGAAAGATCTAACTTGTGAAAAAGTGAATTAATATGGTAAATAAAAGCGTTTAAAGAAATTCAGAGCAAACCTTTTGATTTTCCTGTATTTCTTTTCTCATTAGTTCATTTACAGCAATCCTTGTCAGAGATCTGAGAAAATAAATACATTACTTAATACAATGAATAGAATTAATTCTTCCTGAAGTGTTTAGGAACAATCATTAATTCATTGTAATACAACACTTTAGAAAACACTCAGTTTCCAAGTGCTCCAAGAGGACACTCCCCTGGCCTAACAGACAATGTCACCATGTTTATTTGACCTTGCATTTCCTTCATGTGGAATGAAGACTCAGAATTTCATAGACTTCCACAATATGCACCAAGTATTATCATAACTTATCTACCACTGCCTTCGTTTCCAGAGCAGCAAATTACATAAGCATTTTGATTAGTCTGGGATTAACCAATATAGGAAACACAATCACCCATTGGTATAAATAGAGGATTGATTCCTGGATTTCATAAAAACAAAAAATCATGGGGTGGGGGGATTATCACAATCATTATTAAAAATGGTTTGTGTCTCTGTGAGTTCAAGGCCAGCCTGGTCTACAGAGCAAGTTCCAGGCCAGGCTCCAAAGCTACATAGAAAAACCCTGTCTGAAAAAACAAACAACCAAACAAACAAACAAACTAAAATCCAAAAAAATCCCAACAACAAAAAATAAAAACAAAAAATGTTTAATTGCATATAACCTATATATAATCCTGCATATTATAAACTATATAGACTATTTAGCATACCTAATATTATCTTATATAAATAGTTCATATACTATATTATTTAGAAAAATTATAGAGATGTTATCTTTCAAGTTTAATAAAGAGATCATGATTCTTTCAGTATTTTCAAAATGTATTCATCCATTTTCAGATATGGTACCCAGAGATCAGGAGGGATGATTACATCAACCATACCAGCCACTCTAGAAGATGTTATCATTCTCTTTCAACTTCGAGACAGAATTAAAAATAGATTTTCTATAGATGTTTTCAACCTGGAAAATACCTAAAAGTGTTATTATTATATCTGTTCATATATGCATAAAAGAAAATGCTCTAAAATGAAGCCTGTTAGGGGCTATGGTAGCTCATACTTACTGTGCAGCATTTGATAGTTAACTGTCTTATCAAAATTGAAATTATTCTTCTTTTTATGTGAGGTAATTTCAAAAGTTACTATTAATTAAAAGTCATGTGGCTAAGTATATATTTTCACACACACAATTTCATGCTTTAGATATGAACAGTGTTAACTTCTCACACTCCTCCATTTAAAGTGGCTGTGTCAGAAGTGTAGATATTATTAAAGCACATTATGCTAATATTTCACAATGAAACTGCCCATTTTTTATAATTAGTATAGTAATCAAAGTCACTTAAACAGGCATCATGGTGAAGCCTTGTAATTCTCCCTACCAAAGATGATGAGGCAGTAGAATAGAGGATTTGAGATCAGCTTGGGCCACACAGCAAGAACCTATCCCAAAAAAATTAAAAAAACAAAATTACAAACTTTTCTATTTTCAGAGGCCATGGCACATATTTGGGATCTCTTGTGTCCAACAGATACCGTTTGTCTATCTTTCAAATTTAAACTTTCACTAAAGAATCTTTCATTTAAACTATAAATAAATGGACAAAATGGTATTTGAGAAAAAAGACTTAGCACTCGATCCTGAAAAAGATAAGCCAGAGAACAAGCTGTTCCCAGTCCTCAGGGCAGTACTATTTCGTATACACATGCGACTTGTGTGGCTCTTCTTTCTTAATATACGTTTATATTTATTTAATAGTAAACTATTTACTTAATTTCATTTGTTACCTATAATATTATACTTGGTCATTCCTAATCAAAATACAGACTCATCCCCTAGGGATAACCCCAGCTAGGACCCTGGGCAGTGGAGGAGAGGGTGCCTGAACTGGCCTTGTTCTGTAGTCAGACTGGTGACTATCCTGAATATCACCATAGAACCTTCGCCCAGTGACAGATGCAGATAGAGACAGAGACACATAGGAGCACTGGACTGAGCTCCCAAAGTCCAGTTGAAGAGCAGCAGGAGGAGGAAAAATATGAGCAAGGAAGTCAGCACCACAAAGGGATGGTCTACCCTCTAGGACAGTGTGCCTGAGCTAATGGGAGCTCACCAAAGCCAGCTGGACTGGAACTGAACGAGCATGGGATCATACTGGACCCTCTGAATGTGGCTGACAATTCCGGCAGACTGAGAAGCCAATGATAATGGCACTGGGATTTGTCTCTACTGCATGTACTGGCTTTTTGGGATCTATTCTATTTGGATGCATAATTTCCTAAGCCTGGATGTAGTGGAAAGGGCCTTTTAGGTCTGGCGGAGGAGGAGGAAGGAGGAGGGAGAGAGCGGAGGGAAGTGGGAGGAGGGGAAAAAGTGGAAACTTTGATTGGTGTTATTTAAAGTAATAAAAAATTAAAAAACCAAAATACAAAATATATACTCATCAAAGTTTTGTTATTTTGTAAATCACCACAAAATCTGAAATTGTATCCTGGTTCATTATGAATATGCAAATAAATTATATATTGAAATGAAAAGTATGTTTGATGGTAGCCAACATTTCCTGCAAACACTTCAATTACATAGCTTACTAGAAAAAGGTATTATACAAATTTTCTATACATTTGAAAGATTACTAATTTTGAAATCCAAAACACAAGAAAATAATTTGGCAATATTGAGGGTACAGATCACTTGTTTAGAATAGTACTTTCTTTATCATGAAAGAATAAAAAAATATTTTCTTACTATTTGTTGATCAAAAATATTTTCTTAATCATGATTTTTATTAAAAACAATTTTAAAAAATAATTTTTATTTAGCCTCCAATTTAATAGTTCTCTTAGCAGTACAATATACATGCATATATGACCCAATATTTTGCTCTAATAAAAACTAAAGATAAATAATGAAGAACTCTAAGTTTTGAAAAGCTAGAATTCATATCTTCATGTTAGGAAATCAGTTGTTTTCATGCATTCATTTAGTGGAAAGAGACCTGCTTATAATCACACCAATAGAGCTTAACATACCTGGCTTTTATGGGGAAGTTCTGCGCAATATCTTTCATCAATTTTATGGCATCATAAACAGGAGTGGACATTATTTGAGAAGCTGCTTGAAAACTAAGATCTAGAAGAAAAAGAATCAGAATCACTGGTGATCTGCTGGGGAAGAGGGAGAGAAGGGCTTCAGTAGACTCGGTAGAGAGAGAAAGTGACTAGAACTCATTCTATCCAGGTATGAAATGGTTAAAGAACAAATGTGTTCTAAAAGAGCAAGAGAGACTAGGGATGTAGCTCAGGAGCAGAGTGCTGGCCTGTCACATGAATGTCCCTGGACTCAGGCTCAACATCTACTCTCCAAAATAACAAAGAAAAAAAAAGAAAAACAAAGGGGATAAAGGGTGCCCCAAAGAGACAATTATTAAGATAACTATTAAAGAGGATTTAACTCAATACATTAACTTTCTCTTTAGATATTGTTTATATCTAAACAATCATATCTCTTTAGATATGTTTACGCTGAAGTAAAGCTAAAATTTATAATTAGCATTATTTTTCCTGAAGTAATAGCTGTGTTGCAAGGAAACCCTACACAGCTGGCCATAGGCACTTTCAAACATGTTAGAAATAATAAGCCTAACCCCATTTTCAACAGTGAGGCATATTTTAAAGTCAAATTCTTTCATTACTTAATTACGCTGCTTTGAAACATCTCGCTAGAAGAAGAATCTTTGATTTCTCAAACAGTGGTTAAAGAAGCTACTTTGGAATAACAAAACTGCTTTTTGTTTCCATGTCATCTATGTGCAAATCTCAATCAGGTTTGCACAAACCTAGACAAATATGCCATCAGGGTAGTCTCCCGGGGGAGGGCCGAGTCTAAGGGACTAGAGTTTACACCAGCTATATCATGTACTAGCTGAATTAATGTTCACTACAATTTCCTTAGCATCCTCAATTGTTTCTAGCTCCAGTGCTACAGTGAAACTATCAGTGCTCATTAATGTCTCTGTTCTAATGATGAAACACAATGGGCAATGTTACAAGCCTCCCTCTGAGGAAACACCTTTCCGAAGATTACTACATGAGGGGAGGGAGTGGAGGATGGACAAGGAGGCAGGAAACAATGACACTGTGTGCTATAGCAACAGTACAGGAAGAAAAAAGCCTGTGTCATTTCAAAGATTATTTTCAGTGTGATTGTGTCATAAATATGTACTTAAGATATCACCTCCTGCTGAATGATCTATAAAGTAATTGAAAGAACACCACTTATTAGGTAGTTAAGTACAGAAGTTATAGAAGTCTTGCGAATTCTACCATAGTTTTAAAATGTGATCTTCAAAGGCCTATTAAATAAACTTAAACTTGATTGTGTATGATGCAGTATAAGAGTTAGTGTGGACTAAAAACCCTTCACTTAGCATATCAAACTAGTAATTTTTTTATAGAACATGTGAGAGGACCTAGCTTCAGAAGCTCAATGTTAAAGTGAAATAGGAAAGCTTATATGAAAGATTCTGCCAAATATTTCAGGTAAAAGTAAAATATTTTTGCATTATATATGCTATTTTGTCAAGAAAATTGATGTGGAATTCCCCGCTGTCTGGTGTGAATATGTTTTGTTACCTTTGGTTAATAAAGAAGCTGCTTTGGCCTATGGCAGGGCAGAACACAGCTAGGTGGGGAAAACTAAATTGAATTCAGGGAGAATGAAGGCGGAGTCAGGGAGATGCTATGTAACTGCCGAAGGAGAAAGACACTGGAACCTTACCCGTAGGCCACAGCTTTGTGCTGGTACACAGATCAAGAGAAATGGGCTAATTTAATATCTAAGAGCTAGATAGGAACATGCCTAAGCTATTGGCCAAACTGTAACTAATAAAGTTTCTATGTGATTATTCGGGTCTGGGCTGCTGGGAAACTAACGCAGAGTCTCAACCTAGAGGAAATTCTAAGGAGTAGCCTTTTAATTGTTGAAAAGGAAACTCCTCACCTATCGCTAGGGATTGGGAAAATAAACTGTGTATGTCTTTGTGTGTGTTCTTGTGTATATGTGTGCATGTAAATCTCTGTGTGTGCATGCATGCCTGCGTGTATGTGCGTGTATGTATTTGTGTGTGTGTGTGCATGTGTGCCTGGATGCACGTGTGTGAAGTGCTGATTTCCTATCATTCTAGCTCCAGAACCATTCATACACTTGGCGAGGCTCTCTGGGGTATGTGTGTATGTAAAATTGTTAGTGAATACAGAGTACGGTTTCTGGAATGATGGAAATATTCTGAACCTGGCTGTGGTAACTGCAGCAGAACTCTGAAAAAGCATTAAAATCCACTCAACAATACAGCTTAGCGGGGGTGAATCTTATAATGTGTCAGTTATATGTCTCAATAAAGCTATCATATTAAGATGGTGTTTGAAAGACACGATGGGATAGAGGTCTGCTAAGAAAGGGCAATGTTAGAAGCATGCCCAGCACCGTACCTTGTAACTCCCAGACCTTCAGAGGCATCATTGCTTTGCTGCTCTCAATCAGGTACTTCTGGAATACTGTCAGATTATCTTTAAGATCGGAATATATTTCTCTGCATAAGAATATTAAGTAATGTTAATTGTCATCACTTAACACAAATTGCGATATAAGCAATATACTTTTGAAATTCTTTTCTTTAATTAGAAAGAAGTTAATCATTCAGAATTCAGATAATAATAGATTGTGATATAGCGATAAACACAAACTTAATGAATAAGATAAACATGTCTCCCTTTAATATATATAAAACAAAAAGTATGGAGGCATGGATTCTCAATTATAATAATACCTGTAAGGATGTAAGGAAGACAACTGAATTACCAACTTTTACATTTTTTTTCAATGACTTAAAAATTATAAGCATTGTTTCTATATTTGAAAACAGACAATTTTACAACTAAAGACAAATAATATTCCCACAGCAAATGCACAAGACTCTTCTTATGCAGCCTTGGAGTTTGTTCTAGTTCTTTAAAGTTTCACCTCTGACCTACACAGAAAGTTCAAGTAAGGAACTCTGTAAACACATAAGCATCTTTTAGCGGATTATCAAAGAATAAGATAATCAAATGGCATTTTACTATATACATTGTATAAAAATTATCTTTTCTGCATTGCTCATGGAATCAAGTTTTAGGTTCTCAGTTATTTCCTATGTACTAGTCAGTGTCTAATAGTGAAACACCAAGAATCACTGAATATATAGAAACACAGAGAAAAGGCAAGTTTTTGCCTGATTATAGGAAAAGCCTCTATTTCAAATATTTATTTTAAGGAAAGACAAAGCCATCTAGTTAATATATCTGCATCAGTATTATTTCATATGCTCTAGATTGTCACAGCAAATGAGATTGAAAGGATGAAGTGTTTGCTCAAATCAGGGCAATGCGCTGCCTCTTGAATTCTGGGGGACTCTTTCCATGTTTTATTTTTTTGGGGTGTGTCTTTTTTAATGTTTCTGTTTTATCTCCCTAGTTGATATTGTGCTTAGATATTAAATAGCCTCAAATAGAAACATTTATGTATTGGAAAAAGCTTAATAAAAATGAATTCAACATTATCTAATACTAAAATGGAGAAATATTTGTTAAAATAACTTTATATTAATTTAGCAATATCTCTTTTGTGAAAAGAACTGTATCAAATATCAAATATTCTTTTTATGCCATTAAAAAGAAGAATGCAGTCCATGTCCAACCAATGGGATGCAGTGAGGCGCCCAAGAGCAGCTGCCTTACACAACCTGGATCTCAACGCGTAGGTTGGCTGGCAAGTTAGCACCCAGGCTGCTCTGTGACTGCCTCCTCAGTGCCTGGAGTAGAAACGCAGCACACAAGGGAATCAATAATTGGTTCGCAGAAAAACAGGAGAGTGGAGCATGGGGAAAGGAAAGGGCAGTTTGCGAGCTCAATGTAAGCTCCCCCCCCCCAATCAAGAGTGGAACAAGGCCAACCCCAAGGTTAAGCGGTGGCGGGCGGGACACATACGCACTCTAGCGCTATGCTCTAACATGTCTGCTCTTTGGGAAGTGAGGACACAGGAGGACTGTGCTCTCATGGCTGGACTGGCATGGCACAAGCAGACTGCAGGGGTTCTGCTTATTCTTCCTGACATTGACACACAATCCTCTGCTCCTCTGACAGACACGCAGACTGTCCCCATCTTAAACTTAAGTTTCTAGCTCCCAGTACTCAATTCTGCTTTTCACGACCTGTCCATTCTCAGATACTCTAGTATAGTAGCACGAACCTACTAAGTCGATGTGGTCCCATAACTGTGATTTCAGCGGGTAAGAGGGTGTGCACAGATGCAGAGAGCTCTGGACCAATGGCAGTACCCTTCCTGACAAGTGGGAGAGTCACAGAAGGAAGAGGGCCGTGTAAACCTCTCTCTTATTTTCCATCACCCAGTGTATGACTCCACTTAGCAATCATACTAGTATAGAGTGTGTTTATATCAGACATAGTAGTATTTCTGTGTATGTACAGGTACACATACGCGTGGGTGCGTGTGCAGGACTGTGTGTGGAGTTATGGTGTCTGCCTTGTTTTATTGCTGTTTCTTCTCAAAGCATCTCACTGTTCTGGATCTCACAGAGTAGGCTGATCGGCCAGTGAGCTCCAGGGATGCTCCCGTGGCAGCTTCCCACTGTGTGGATTACATGTGCAGGATATCATACTAGCTATGTTTACTTGGCTTCTGCAAACCGAATTCAGGTCCTCATTCTTGCATAGCATTCACAGATTGGATTGCCTATGAAGCTCTTAGTCAGAATCATAATTTATACTGTTTTGTTTTTACTAATTCAAACAATGTATGTATTTTATCATATAATTCTTCAGGGTAAAGGATTTTGTTTTGAAATAAGTAACTGAGTTACTCTGTAAGAACTATGTGACTATTTCCCCTTTATAAAACAATTTAGAATTATAAAAGATATTTAAAGGCAAACAATTTATTCCCACATAAAGTTAAATTAAAAATTAAAATAACTATAGATTTTAACATATTACAACACAATTGAGAAATGGAATAAAATTGTATTGTTTATTAGATAAATATTTTACTTATTATTTGTAAGATGCATTAATACTTTTTGTGTGGCTAAAACAGCAAAAATAAAATCCATTCATCTCTAATGCAGCCTAGTATTTAAAAATGTCACCCTTGCTCCGTATTGTTAACTTCACCACCAGGATCAATAACTTTAGTGTCTCAAGTATATTAGCAATTAAGACCTAAAGTGTAAACAGAAGCATACAGGATTCACCAAATCTTCCTTTCTAGTAGTTTAGACTACACACACATAAAATTACGGCTAGTCTTACCCATGAGTATACAGAGAGACCTTAGCATTCCATTCTTCAAGCAGAATGGCAGAAGGAGGGGAAGGGGTATTTTTAATTCTCGCAAGGCTGCTGCTTATATGAACATATAAAATTATATGAATATGTAAAATTAAGTAATCTGGGACAAAGAAATTTTTGGAAATTACTCTCAAAAAAGAGCATAAATTTTCTTAAGATTATTCAAGATTTTTTTAAACCATTAAACCTGTGTCAAGTATCATAAATTATTTCAAAACATTAGGATTTGCTCACATTATTAATAGAAGGTGTGGGGTAGAACATACATGTATGGCGTATGTATGGGTATATACATGTGTGTAAGGGTGCACATGCATGTGTGCATACACATGGTGGCCAGGAGGACAACAATTGTTTTTGCTCTTTCATTGTCTGCATTATTCCTGGACACAGGATCTCTTAGTGAACTTGATTCTAGGCTGGCAACACTCAGACCCAGCGATCCTCCTGTCCCTAACCCCACAGCCCTGGGGTTATAGAACCCTGCATGGTCATGCTTGGCTTTTTCATGGGTTCTGGGGATTGAAACTCAGGTCCTCACGCCTTTGCAGTAAGCGTTTTACCAGCAAGCCACTGCCACAACCCCTGAAGTCATCTTTTTACTCAGGTTTTCTCCCAACAGAAATTTAATTCAATCAATTGTTTCTTCTTGACTTTAAGAATGCCAAGTTAACAAATAATAACTTGGTCAGTATAATTTTCATTTCTCCATGTGCGTGTGTGCATGCACACACGTGCATGCATGTGTGCTAGCAAGCCCCAGCAAGCCTCCTCTTTCTGCCCCTGCTCCTCAGCACTGGAATTATACACATGTGACTAAGCTCGACTGTTTTACATCCAGACCAGTTCCCCTTCCCTCCTCCTGGTCCCATTCTTCTCTCCCTCCATCCACTCCTCCTCCTCTGTTTCTTTTCAGAAAAAAATGCCCCCCCCTTTTTTTTTTAAAAAAAAAAACCCCCCCCCCCCCCCCCCCGGATATCAGCAGCCATGGCAGATCAAGTTGCAGTGAGACCAGGCACCTCCTCTCCTGTTAAGGTTGGAGGACTCAATCCAGTAGGAGGAATAGGGATCTAAAAGCAGGCAACAGAGTCAGAGACAGCCCCTGTTCCCATTGTTAGGAGTCCCACGAGAAGGTCAAGTTACTGTAACATATATTAGAGGGCTTGGACCAGTCCCATGGAGGCTTCCTAGCTGTTGGTTCAGTCTCTGTGAGCCCCTATGAGCCCAGGTTTAAGCTTTGATTTGTCCATGAGTACAGATGGATTTGAATTCAGATCTTCCTCCCTGTAAAGTAAGAACTCCTTACCACTGAGCCACTGACCAAGCCTCTCTTGTCCTCATTAGTACTAAACATTTATATAATGTTAATATACGATTTTCATATTACAATATTTATAATCCTTACATTTCAAATACTTTGTATGTTTGTACTCACAGTACAGTTTCCTAGTATCCTACTATGGGAACTAAGTCACTCAGTCACTAACCGTCACTACAACTGTAAATCCTAAGGGAACAGCACGGCATAGCTCACAGGAATAGTGTGTGGTGGTTTGAATAGGAACAGCCCCCAGGGCTCATAGATTTGAGTGTTTAGTCATCAGGAGTGGCACTACATGAGAAGGACTAGGAGGTGTGGCCTTACTGGAGAAGTGTGTCCCTGGGGGTGGGCTTTGAGGGTTTAGAAGCCCATGCCAAGCCCAGTGTTGAAACTGCTCCCTCCCCCCCAATCTCTCTCTGGCTGCAGATCAGGATGTAGCTCTCAGCATCACGGCTGCCTGCTGTCAAGCTCCATGCATGATGAAAATGGATTAAATCTCTGAAATAGTAAGCAAGTTCCAATTAAACGGTTTCTAAGAGTTTCCCTGGTCATGGTGTCTCTTCACCCCAGTAGAACAGTAACTAATTGTGGGGGCACACAGACAGCTCAGTTTCCATCTAGAGTCTTGTGTTCAAGCTTGCCTGCTCTGCTTTTCCAATAACCTTGAAGGCTGTGGGGGACTTCTGACTTAGCCCGTGGGAAAAGAGCTCTATCTAGAAGAAAGAATACTGCTGACGCCAAACCTCAGGAATGTCAACCTAGATAGTCAGGCTGTATTGGAGCAGCAAGCACATGATATAGGAGGCCGCTCACTCAAGGACAGGGATGCTCTTGTGGTTTGAGACTGACTGACTGACTATGCTGTGCTTTGTTCTGCTTTTGCATATAAGCAGATTTTCAGATAAACTCTGGGCTGTTTGGCTGTTTTGACATGACCAAACAGACCTCCCAATTCTACCCTGTGTCTTCCGATTCAGTTGCTTTCATCCGACATTTCTTTGGCCTTGACGATCCCTATTCCAGGTTTCCTAGCCGACTTTGCAGGAGCGGGCGCTCTCACTGAGACAGAAGGGCTGTCTCACTGGCAGCAGAGGACAATGCAATCTGAATTCATTTGCTATGTTTATTATTTCATTGTTTTAAGGTTTAGCTTGGTCTATAAAATTTGGGGTTTTGTTATAGAACCATCTTTTTCTGATTAAAGAGGGGAAAATGCAAGTCATTGAAAGTTCCAATTTCTATTTTGCTAACTATTTTGGGGATGCAATGCCATACTAGAAAAGGAATTCCAAATTCTAATTTAGACACAACAGAATATTGAACATATTTCAATTTTAAACATTAATAAGAAAATAAAGTTTGATAGTAAATAATTCAATGCACAGAAAAATGTTTCAATTCCCGGCAAAAATACATCAAGAAAAAAAAAGCAAAGGTCAGGAATAAGTAATTTATTGGAGAAGAATCTCAAAGTCCAATAAGTATGCAGAGAGAAACTAATCTTTGCAACAAACTGTCACTAGCCTACTGTCCCTGATTTCAGACTGCAGAGCTCTCAGTCCAGTGAAATAACTGTAAAGACTCATTCCACTCATGGACACAAACATTAAACATAGCATGTTGTTAGCACAGTTCAAGGAAACAGATACATTCATGTGCTATTGCAGATATGGTAGCAAATTTTAGGATGGAAATTTATAAATATGTATAAAACTCAAGAAATACAAATATTTTGACATTTTTTTCCTGAAAGTTGTGGCAAGAGAAACTGGAGATGTACATGACTGGGCACTTTAAAACACTCAATGGAAATATGAGGAAAAATTTAAAGTCCCATCCAGTGGGGCAGTTCTCTCCCAGTACTGGGAAAGCAGGTGCACACTACAGCTCCACCGTGTAGAGCACGTGTAGAACACGTGCAGAAAGGGTGGAAAGACTCATGGCTAACACCAGGGCAGTGACAGTTATGTCCTAGTTGTGGAATCAGTGATTATTTTAATTTTTTGTGTTTTTCGTGTTTGCTTTCTCTAGTTTTTGACATTAGCTGTCTGTAAATTCCGTAATAACTAAAAACAATATTGTGCATCTCAAATGGTATGTGCACTTGTTAGTTTTATGTCAACTTGCTGACACAAAGTAGAGCTATCTGAGAGGAGGGAACTTAACTGAGAAAAGGCCTCCATAAGATTCAGATGTGGGGCATTTTCTTAATCTCACTGATCAGTGACAGATGGGACAGAGCTCAGCCCACTGTGGGTGGTGCCCTCCCTATGCTGGTGGTCCTGAGTTCTATAAGAAAGCAGGCTGAGCAAGCTATGAGGAACAAGCCAGTAAGAAGCACTCCTCTATGGCATCTGCATCAGCTCCTGCCTCCAGGTTCCTGCCTTCCTTCAGTGATCACTATAATGTGGAAGTGTATGACAAATAAGCCTTTTTCCCCCCCAACTTGCTTTTGGTCATGGTGTTTCATCCCAGCAATAGAAACCCAAACTAGGACAGTAAGTATATATAGAGAAAGAACATGTGGTAACATGACATACCACATTAACTACTTCCAGAGGTAAAGTGCATAATAAACACATTTCATGTCTGCTCAGACTCACTTGAGCTTCCCAAAGAGAAATCCTTGAACTTCATCTGCGTCAGTCTGCTCTATAGTGGCATCACTCACAGCTGCATGAAAGGAAGAAACAAGTATTTGTAGGCTGGGAAAAGAACAAAGAATTCCCAATAAAACGAATTCTATTAGTTTTACATTGCTTTTCTCTCATTCACAAGGTTAATGTATGTGCATGTGCCTATATTATAATCCTAAATAAATGTGCTCTTCATCTGGGGATGGATGGCGGTAGAGACATAGACCCACACTGGAGCACTGGACTGAGCTCTCAAGGTCCCAATGAGGAGCAGAAGGAGGGAGA
>NC_022019.1:31108841-31117410 GCF_000317375.1 Microtus ochrogaster
CAATAAAAAAAATAAAAAATAAAAAAAATAAAATTAAATTAAAAAAATGTGCTCTATTTTAAAAAATGGGCTTAGATGGTTAAATATTTCATAAACACAAAGAATGTCATATAGATTACTTTAAAGCAACTTTCTATTTTATAAAACAAATTGATTGAGACAAAGGACACATAAGAAATCCTGGCTTACCCTTTCAGGTCTGATGGTAGATCCATATCCTAAGAAATCTTAAAGATAGTCAAGGGATCTCTAGAAAGACACCACGGTCATGGTCACAAAGAACAGTGGTCTTCATTGTACTCATTTCCCTCTGCCACATAGTGTGGAAGTCAAACATGGGAAGAGTGTAACGGCTCGCTCGTCACCCCGCTGATTAACACTCAGCAGGCATTCGCTCCTTCCTCGCTGTGCTGAAGCCCGGGGTCTCTGGGCTACAGCACAAATGCAGGGTGCCCTGATTTAGTCATACATTGGTCAAATACTGTCTGAATCCAATAACTGGGTAAACTTTGCTGTCTATTATGATTTCTGATGGGATACATACCTGGAAAAAGACACTAATGATAAATATCACACTTGGCAGGAAAAGAGAAAGTCAAATGGACAACTTTGATAAAGGGAGGAAAACTTTCTCAACAAAGGCACACCATAAATGGACCAGGAAGGGAAACAGAGCTCTGGCTCTGATGGACTAGGAGCTGCTGGGAAAGGGAGTGTCACTTTTCTTTGAGAGTGCTCCACTGGTGAGTGGGTGAGTGGGTGACACTCCCACACCAGGCCACACACACAAGGACATATGGGGCACACACTGCACTTGAGTTTTCTTAAGAAATACAAATGTGGGCGGGTAGAGAAGGGTGTGTGATTCTGGGAGGCTGGAGGAGGAAACGGATGCAATGAGAACATTACTCCATGGAAGTCTCAAACGCTAACAAAGCGTTTGCTCTCTGGACTGCTCTTTGAGTCTCTACTACACACGGAATACCTGTGTCACCTCGAGGCTCAGTAAGCATTCCTGGGGAGGAAGGGACAGATGAGCCGGAAGATAAGATCCTGACCTCCATACGTGACATGGCTATCACGCACACGAGCACACTGAAGCATGTAGTCACCCGCACAAGATGAAACTAGCAAAACATCCCAGCATGGCTTGCTGAGGGAGGGTCCCCCTTCTCTGGGGGGAATGACAATTGGTAAGTTGTCTGTTTTACCCCAGTGGCTAACATTACACATGTGTGCATACGGGAAGCAGTGACTGGAGGAGGGCCATGCATGAGGAGAATGGGGGGTGGGCGGAACTGGAAGAGAGAGTGGAGGAAGCGGGCATGGCCACATACACTGTTTACATGAACACCATTGTCAAAGAACACAGAGGAGCCTTATGTAAACATCAGAAATCTTACTTTTCACTTGGATATCATCCAACGCTTTGTATTCTGTGTCTTTAATCGCTAGCTCCACTCCATAGCCAGACAAGAGCATTTTTCGTGAACTTGGCTTCTGTTCAAATCATTTAAAAAACAGGAGACAATTAGGTGTCTTTCATTAAACTTAGTACCATGTCTTATTAGGGTTCTACAGCGAATCACTGATACTGGAGGCACACGTGTGTGTGTGGTTGGGCGCTGAGGCTTGAGCCCAGGGCTGTGCATGGATAAGGCAGTACTCCAGCGCCAGGCTACAGCCCTGCACAACACAAAAGGCTTTAACCACCATGCATTATTATTATCAGGGGGCACTCAGACTCTCTACATAGTCTACCAAAGAACCAGAATTTTGTTGATGACATCTTCCTTACTAAAAACTTGGTCGTGCCTTTTCAGTATTTTTTAGTGGAAAAGGTATTTTCTGGTCATAGCTACAGAGAGTTAACAGAGGCTCCAGTGCACCAAAGTGTACTTCTCTCCTTCCCCTCCACAAGACAGCCAGAGAGTAAGCAAGCGTAAATAACAAAAACCAGAGAAAGACGGACAGACAGACAGACAATAAAACACTCAGTGCTTAGTGCCTTAGAAACCCTGCTTAGATCCTTCTTCGAGTAGCTCAATAACTAAAATATTCCAAATGCCACAAAGTAAAGAGTGGCGACGTTGACCACACCTAAGTTATCTGCAATATTTCGATTATCAGAATTTTAGTGTCCCTGGAGAGTCCTCCAGCAAACAAGGCAGGTCATGGTTCCTCTTGCAGGAGGCAATGCAGATGACTTTCAGGAAGATGTCTCAGTTTCATCCCTATTCCATCCTGAAATTCCCATCCGCCATGTGGTGACCATCATCATCTGTCTTTCTGTTCCATAGGTTAGAAAACTGGTTTTAATTTGTCTAAGTGTACTAAATTCTTACAAGAAGCCATGTGTCTTTGAAGCCCAGTCTGCACAGGGACAGTTTGGTGCTCCTATATGTGAGAGAGGAAGTGTATGGACGGACTGGAGGGAAGGAAACTCATGTGGGATTCCCCTCTGTATGTTGTGAATATGTTTTATTATCATTGGTTAATAAAGAAGCTACTTTGGCCTGTGGCTAGGGCAGAATAGAATGAGGTGGGAAAACTAAATGGAATGCTGGGAGAAAGAAGGCAGAGTCAGAGAGAAGTCATGTAGCCTCCCCCAAGGACACAGACACCTAAGAACCTTATCAGTAAACCACGAAACTCATGGTAAAATACAAAATAATGAAAATTTAAGATATAAAAGCTAGCTTTCCATATGCTTAAAAGATTGGCCAAGCAGTGTTGTAATTAATATAGTTTCTATGGTTATTTCAGGTCTCTGCCTACAGGAAACTCCAGGAGTATACCACCCTTTACTCTATTGTTCCCCCTAACGTTTTTATTAGCCTTAAGATTAGGCTTATCAGCAGAGTGCCTATCTATTGGCCTGTTTTACTTCCAAATAGTAACATGTATGAATAACCTTTAGATACCCAGTACTTAAAACTGCTGCTCACACTAAAATTTAAGTTTCTAGTATCTTAGGAACACTGCAATTAGATATAGCATGTAGAAAGTGAGTTATTTATAATTACACTAATATGAAAATTTGAAAATGTTCTAAAGAGTTTTCAATTTCATGTAGCTACCCCCAAACAAAATTGTAGCTGGTAGCTTAGAATATTCAAGTCATAAGGCCACATATCTTGTCAGAGTTCATAAAGGAAACGCAATTCCATATAACCAATGTCTATTATAGGTACTAAAAAGTTATTGTCTCCTGGATAATAAAAGAAAAACGTTTATTAAATTTGTATTTGTATGTACTTTCTCGTTTGTAGCTTGGATTTGTGAACTGAAGAGCTCACAGACCAAGAGGGCTATGACAAATCTTGTTATTTTTATGTCTTCCCCACACAAAAGGCATCTGCTCAAAATGAAACGTCTATTTGCATTAAAAACACATGTTGATTAAATTTGTGTCATAGTACTGTGAGTGTATACGATGTCATTCATTAACTAGAAGGCCATAATTTAATGGTGCAAAGCATCCTCATGGTTACTATGATCCTATAGAAGTATATTTTTGGTTATATTATCCAAAGAATATTTAAGACAGATCCTCAAAAGACATGCATATCTTATGGCAACCATATTAGCACGGTGAAGATAAATAAGATAAATATCTACTTTTATCTCCTGCATCCATTTCTTTGAACGTGGCTCTTATCTCTGGTCTGCTCCACCGAGTATAGAATTACACCCACAGTGTGTTACTGCCATTGATGAATATACATCTATTCTGGCAGAGAAAGGAAAATGATTGAGAATTTCCACTTTAAAGAAGATCAGTTACATAGAATGCTTTGTATGCACACTCCAGTCCCGTCATTTGAGCCTCCTTTATCTTCACGTTTTTACTGAAACACTTTATTATCATCTAAATATACTATGGGTTCTTCACCTCCTGCCACTAAAATGTAGGTTTCTGAAAAAGGCACTGTTTCTGTATTACTGCCTTGTAAATAATACTTGACATAGAGGCACATGAAGAATTAATGACTGAAATATATTAATGTTTACAAAACATATATACTCAATGAACCTATGCTTTTGCTATATATTTTTAATCTTCATGTGGACTATTAAAATATCTATATTCTAGTTTACCCAAAAATGTAAGATTATTTAACAAGATTTCCTCATTACTAGTAATTAGCTTTGATTTAACTAAGCTCAAAGAATAAAGAGTTAAAGATAAGAATAATGAGGAGCACTGGAAAAAGACTTTAGTAATATATGATCAATATATGATCAATGGGATAGATAAACCTACAGATGACCTCCGCACCTCGGCTGCTCCGTTTTTTAACATGTAATTATTAGGATAACTGCAACATTCGCTCAGCTTTAGCATCCTAGGACAGGAGGATATGCCTGGGGCAGCCGAGGCTCTGCTCGTCTCTCCCGAAAACATGATGTTCTACAGTGCTTTACATCAACTGAGAGCAATTCTTAGAGCTACGCAAATGTATAGCAGTAACAAAGAAGATCTACATACAGAAACCTACGGGCTAAAGAAACAGGCATGCACAAGGAAATAAACTCTAATGAAGATAAATGTAGGAGCTGCAGACACTGGAGCAGAATGCAGGAAGATCAGACCCAGAGCAACCTCGAAACCAAAGGGCTTCCACACAGAAGATGAATAAAATCGACAAACCTTTAGTCTGGGCCAGAAAAGAAGCGCATAACACAAATTACTAATGTTGGTAAAACAAACAAACCAATAACAACACAAAGCATGTACCTTAATATAGTGGCGGAGAACATACAGAATTTTACCATTTTTAGATTTCTTGGACAATACTCTGTGAAATTCAGCAAATTCTCTTGTCCCAATTTCTGCATAGAGAATAATCACTGGTAAGCTCTCATTGCCTGTGGGAAACTTATGATCTCTTTCAAATAGGAAAGGCCTGGGTCTAAAATGGAAACAATACAGACTTTCAAAAGCAGTGAGAGTCAACAGCGTATCTGACATCTACCTATAATTCATACTTTCTTCTATCAAAGAACTCGTAATGTACATAACTACGGAAATAGGAAAATAGCAATAGAAAAAGAAGAAATTTGTTTTATCCAAAATGAACTATTAAAAATGTTTTACTTTCCACTAAGGTTCATTGTCAATAAAATAACAAAATTTTAATTATAATTCTAATCAACTAAAATTTATATTTAATTAAAGCAAATTTTCACTATAGTTCATATTCCCTGAAAACAGTTTCCAAATATTTAAAGACTATAATGTAGACATCCATAAAAATCAGTGTTCAACACCAAGAACTATGAATGAGTCCCTAGGGAAGGCTCAGGAGGGAGAGGAGGCCTGCAGATCGGTCTGCACCGCCTGTCCACACAGATCCTGACAGCTCCTTTCCAGACACTGGCCTGGCTACTCACAGTTTCTAGTAAATTACACCTTTACTATAAAGTCAGTTGCTATCATTTACTTCACACTTTCAGTTTCTGAGGCACAGACCAGTTAAATATTTAGGATACAGCAGAAAAGAAACCAGATAAAATAAGACTAGGTGAAAGAAATGCTCAGATTTCTTAGCAATTACTGCTTTAGGCCTCTATTTTGGCAGTTTCCCTCACACAGAAATTCAGACATACACACAGCATCTGATACATGTGCAAGGTGTGAGCAAGGGAGGAGGGCGGACGGCAGATTCATCCTCACACGTCTCTAATTCAAAACATTCCTGGTATCCTCAAGATTACTTACAACATGGGTTTTTTTTTTTTTTCTTTAAGAAAGGGCTTCAAAAGATAAAAAGCTTCATGCGGATATCTTTGAATGTCTCAGAGTATTAAATTTCTATTCCAGTTCTCTTCTGCACTGAGCACTTCTCTATTGTGTGACTTTACCTCGACGTAGCCTTACTCAGCAGCTTCTTAATCTCACTAATTTTGCAGGTGTGCTTCCCATGCACAACCACAAATGCAGCGCATCCGTCTGGTGGGGGCTCAGCAGCAGCAACCTGCAAGGCAAACGCGATGCTGTCTCTGTGGCTCGTCATTAGCACACCATCTTAAATACTAACTGTTTTCAGCTACAACAACTCATCTTTTACTATCGAGTTACTGTTCTAATTAATGCAAAATATTTTCTGTGAGTAGAATTGAAGAAATATTTAATAAAATCAACTTTATCCTAGAAGACATGTGCATGCAAGATTTTTGAAAAATTCTTTAAAATTTTTTGTATAAGTAATTTTTCTGGCACTGTATTTTCATGCTTTCCTAACTCCAAAATCAACAATATTTCTTTTTTTTCCAATTAGAGTCAATGACATCAATGGTGATAAAATCATCAACAGGTTATGGAATGAAATATACATCTGTGGAACACACTGAGTCAATGATGTTCAACATATACCGTGGTATTTACCCTCATTATGCACTTCTTAGGCGTTTTACCTGTTGGAACATCTGAACAGTCGGGGAGTATGCCCTTAGAGAGAAAGCAAACTTCAAGAGGTTGATGTGTATATTGTCTAAAAACTGCCCAGCTTTCTTCAGGATTAGGTTGTAGTAAGAATAATCTGATTCTACAAAGAGAAAAAGATGTTAGTATTTTACATTCAGCATACTGGCATATCCCATCTATAGTGCTAATTGAATTAATGTCAAATTATCATATTTTAAGTTTTGGTAAGCTGCTAAAGAAATAATTATTTTGTCCATTTCAGTATTTCCTCAGAAATCAAAAGGATGATATGGTTAAAAAAATCTTGCCCTTAAAATCTATTTGGGATCTTAATGAAAGCCTGGAGAGGGAGGGGGAGAGGGGTGGGGGGAGGGGGAGAAGGGGGGAAGGAGGGGGGAAGAGTGGGAGGAGGGGGGGAAATGGGAGACTGGGA
Organism: Microtus ochrogaster; assembly: GCF_000317375.1. Taxonomy (NCBI): domain Eukaryota; kingdom Metazoa; phylum Chordata; class Mammalia; order Rodentia; family Cricetidae; genus Microtus; species Microtus ochrogaster. Next base: position 31,115,705 of record NC_022019.1, read on the forward strand.
GGAGGTGGAAACTTGTTTTTTTTTTTCCTTTTCTCAATAAAAAAAAAGAATTAAAAAATATCTTTAAGAGTATAAAAGCAAAAATACACTGGTAATAAAACTAAAGCAAGGCCAATAAACATTTGTCCAAACTCACAGAATGTACAGCAGTATGTGTGATCTTTACATTTTAAATGATAAGGATGTGTCCTCACAGGTTAACTGACTCAGGCGAAGGGCATTCACAGGGCACATGTGAGCACTCTCTGTTCTCCCTGCTCACTTCTGCTGTAGCCTATTCAAAGTCTAGTAAATCAAGAGAAAAATCCTAGATGCAAAGCTAATATTATTTCAAGGAAATTTTGGTTAAATAACTCAATAATTTTGATTTTTTCTTTAATATACACTCACTACTGTTTGAGTTTTCCTACAGGCCTTGTACCTTAGAAATGAATGCTTAGACCAGTGTCTTAGGGTTTCTATTGCTGTGCTAAGGCACAGTGGCCCAAAGCAATCTGGGGAGGAAAAGGGTCAGTTGCAGCTTACATGTCCTGATCACAGACCTTCCTGAAGGGAAGTCAGGGCAGAAATGTGGGCAGGAACCTAGAGGTAGGAACCTGAGCAGCAAGACCATGAACAGACCGACCACAGAAGAGAGCGGCTTATAGGCTTGCTCCCCAGCCATTGCTTTGCTTGCTTTCTCTTTCTTCTTTCTTCCTCCCTCCCTCCCTTCCTTTCTTCTTTACCTCCTTTACTCCTTTCTCTTTTCTTTTCCTCCTCTCCTGCTCACTCCCTCCTTCCCTTCTTTTTCTCCCCCTTTTCCTCCCTTTCTTCTTCCCCTTTCCAATTAAGCTTCCCTCTGTACAGCTGACTCTAGCTGGGCAAGCTGATATAACGACAGGCAGCACGGTTTCTCTTAAATAATCTTTTCAACTTTAGAGAGGGTTTTTCTTTCTTTGAGACAAGGTCTCATGTAGCCCAGGTTGACATCTGAGCCAGTTTATTACAGAATGACCTTGATCTTCTCATCCTTCTGCACCATAAATGATGGGCTAGCAAGAGTGCACCATGAAGTCTGCTTCCTTGGCAATGCTGGAGATCAAATCAGGGCTTCCTGCCTGCTACGCACCAACAGAACTACATGCCCCACCTTCAATTTAATGTTCAGATTCACCAATGCAATTTGCATTCAAATTTAACTATTACCACTTAAAATATATCTAATGCATGCATGTAAGTATAAATTTCATATGCTAAAATGTGTACATCACTTACCTGTTTGTTTATAAACTGCTAACTCTCTCACTGTCTCCACAAACTGCCAAAACCTTTCATTGCTTTCTTCTGCCATAAACTCACTGTTAAAAAAATGATCCATGAATAAATGAAAACAAAATTAGTTTAGATACTATAAATCACACTGCTAATGCTAAATAACTGATATCAATTTGTGCAACACAATATGGAAATAAATTGACCTTCTCATCTGGGGTAATTACATATGCATATATACATATACATATATACAATCATCTGGGGTAATTACATATGCATATATACATATACATATACACAATTGTGCTAAGAAGACAACACTGTGTATTACTTCTGACTTTTTCTCTTTTTTTTGTCTTTTTTTCCCAACATGATTTTATTTATTTATTTTTTTAATTGAGAAAAAAAATTTCTGCCTCCTCCCAGCCTCCCACTCCTCCCGCCCTCCCCCC
>NC_022019.1:31118700-31138857 GCF_000317375.1 Microtus ochrogaster
GGCTGGGAGGAGGCGGAAATGTTTTTTTCTCAATAAAAAAAAATCTTCAAAAAAAAAAAAGAAGTAATATACAGGACCTTATTGCTGAAGAAACAAAAGACTTTGACCACAGACATGGAGAAATCAAACTGCAGGCTGTTTGGGGAGGAAACCCTGGTGACCTCTGCACATGCAATGACAAGCAGTCTGGAAAAGTGTGCCCATTGTTTCAACAGCGGCGAGAACATTAGGGGCTAATAAATTTCTGCCTGGATTTAAGGCCCACTCCAGAGGAGGAAGCTCACGCCTGACACAATAGACCTCACAGAGACTTGGAACTTGGGGGCATGTTATAGGCCCTAGGGAGAAGCCAGCACTGCTTTACTAAATGGACACAGCATCAATCAGCCTTCTAAGCATTTCCTTCATCCTCATCAGAGAAGCGCTCTGCTTCTCTGTGAGTGGAAGTTAATGCAATGACTGAACACTGGTCAAAGTATAAAGAGTGAGCGTCTGTGGGTGCTCCTCCTTGATAGACTATCATTACCACTTCCCCAAACGTCCAGGGAACACTGAAAAAGAGGTGGAAAACAGAAAGAGCCAGAGGCAGAGGAGCCATGCTGTGAAACCGATTTCTGGACACAAGACCTCTGAACTGCCTGTATAAAACCTGTACAACATCAAGCTGGTTAACTTTCCAGCATGGACAGAAACGGGACTCACAGGCCCCAGTCCAAGCTGAGAAGCTACTGGCAGATAACTGATGGCTTCTGCAGTGGGGAAAGCCAGTTGTATTCCAGGGTATGGCTCCGGGTAGGCTGTCAAAGCTCAGGTGGACGGCCGGCACCCGTGCACGTGTCTGTGGCAGTGATTCTCATCAGTGTGCTAATTTTTCTTAGATAAGAGGACATGGGTGGGGACTCCAGGAGGAGTTGGGGAAGGAACAGGGGATATGGTCAAAATTCATTTTACAGATATGTGAAATTATCAAAGGATAGCATATATAAAAAAAACCAAGTAGTTCAAAAACCAAAATAGTAAACTTAACTATTTACATAGACATTATTACTTAAAACAAAAATCCTAACACAAAAATGAATAGGAAATTGTCCCATAAGGTCAGATGTAGAATTTTCCACATTGGAGTAATGTTGACACTATCAATTTTGGGGTTTCAGACCATTTAGAATTCAGGATTTGGGATGCTCAACATGCACTGTGTAGTCGTAGGTAAAAGTATGACCCGTCAGTAGGACAGGACTTGATTATACTTGTTTTTTCTGAGCACAGCACCGCTCTAGGAACTTGGGCAGGATCTAGAGTTGCCGTCTTTATACCAGTTTTACTTGAAATGAACGAACAGGTCCAGGAATCACCTGCCTCTACTCAGCCAACAGTTAACTCAGCTGTCAGCCTGACATTGGCCATCTCTCTAGAACAATTCACGGTTCCTGGTTTTTGCATCCTTTCCAATACAAACAGGCTGCAAAATTCCAGACAGCAAAGTGTTTCTCTCCTTGTTCTGCAACATACCCAGCAAAGAGCATTGAGGTAGCATTTTGACTACTTCTTGAAAGTCTCCTCAGGTAAGTTTGATTTCTGCCCAAGTTTATCGCCTCCGAGGTGGTGTCGACAAGCGGTTGAACCTAAACTACCAAGTGCTGTCAGTAGATGACAAGATTCATCGTTTTTCTTGCTTTCAACATTACATTCCTTTTGAACCCTTCCGAGAATGACTTTCAATATTCATATTTTATCAATATCTTGTTCAAGATTATTATTCTCCAAAGTAAGAGCATCTGGTTCTACCACACCCTTGAGTCCTCATCAGAATCACCACTATTATTCGGGAAGTCTCTTCACGGTTGTATAGTCCTTGTCTACATTTCTCAAAGTTCTCCTAGCCCAGCTCCACAGCTACTTCTTAACAGTTCAGGGTTCTTGTTGCATTGAGATCCCACTTTTTAGTACCAAACTGTTTTTTTTTTAATTGCTCTTATAATAAACTGCCCAAACCATTGTGGCTTCAAACACTTAAGACTTACTCTCTCAGGACTCTAGAGGCCAGAAGTCCTACACATCATGCTCCTGGCAAGGCAGCCCTGCTTCAGAAGGCTCCGAACAAACTCCTCGCCTCTGGGAGTTTAGTGGCTCCAGCTGTTCTGTGAATTGAGGCCGTTTAACCCAATCTCTAAATCAATCTTTGCATGGCCCTCTCCTTAAGTATTTTTATCTGTGTCTTCTGACATTGGACTTGCAGCCCACCACGATAATTAAAAATGCCCCAATATTCTCACTTAGATTTGGAAAGACTTTTGACCTAAACAAAGTGTCATTTGCAGATTTTGGGGGGCATGGTTAGGATGTGGACATACTTCTGTAGGAATCTCATTCAACACAGCACAAGGTAACAAGGGTGGCAAATTTGACCCAGACTACTTTGTAAAGGGCTTTAAGGAACATTCTATCTGGAATTTGCAAAAAAATAAAAAAAAAAAAAGCAGACAACGCAACTAACAGTTCAAAATAAGAAATTTGGCGGCCGGGAACTAAGTGTGCGACCAAGCCCAGGCACTGCTGGGAGACACTATGGACTAGAGGAAGCTTTAATAATTTATTCAATAAAAATTGTTGCTAGCAGCCAATAAATAGAAGGTAATACAGTGTGATGGGGTTTCGTTTTTAGAACCATGGGATGCTGCTTTATAAACACATCAACAGTTACAAAACTTTATGCCCAATAGAAAGGAAAAGAAAAACCAGATAGTTTCCCTTTTATAGCCTCAGGCTGGCCCACATACTCATGAATTTACAACCCTTCTGCTCTGCACAGATTACAAAGGTTTGCCACCGCAAGCCACAAGAGGCAGCATTTCTGCTTCTGTTCACAGGAATCCGAAAGGGCAAAATGCAGTAAAGACGTCTGCTTTCTGCTAGGTAACTAAACAGAATGAGTAACAAATCCCCCTGGATGATGATGATGTGTGTGTGGCGGTGGGGGGGTTATCGCTGAAAAGCTGCCTCACCATCCCACCGCAAACTTGGGAATGAGACAAGTCAAAAGTGTAAGGAGAGAGAAACCCTGCCTCGAAAAAGAAAAAAAAAAATGTGTAAGGAGAAAACTAGGAGCTTCAAACACAATCTGCTAACCAGAACTTTGCAGAGAGCTTGCATTAAACTGTGCCTTCCTTCTTTCCCGTCGGCAGGACACGCAGGGACAGGAATGTGAGACAGAGAAGTTTTAAAAATCACGAGCGGTTGGGGCAAGTGAGTGGCAGAGTTGTGTAGAGTGACTGCCCTGAGCAGTGATGCTCCAGGTGCCTGGGGACACCGAGGGAGGGAGCAAGAAGCCATCTGACCAAAGACGCCTAGGGACGCCGGATCTGAGGGTACACTAGGTCCGGGGAGGGGAGTCCTGGGGTCGCAGGAGACGCTGGATCTGCGGGGAGTCAGTGCGAGCCTCCGGGGCAGTGGGGACGCGCATTCCAGAGGACGCTAGATCTAAGGGGAGCACGGGTGGGAGGGGAAGAGGCATCCTAGTGACCTCGGGGCCGGAGTGAACCCCAAATTTGGAGGCGCCCTGGTCCCGGGGACGCGGGATCGGTATAGCCCCTTGCCGAAAAGGGATGTCTATGGAGATGCCAGGGTCCCTCCGCTCGTCGCCATTCCCCGGTCTCGGCGCTCGGCTGGGCCCAGGCCCCAGGGCACCCACCTGGCCTCCAGCAGCAGCGGGGTCTCGGGCCACTTGGCAGCCAAGTGTGCGGTGACCGCCTTGGACGCGGCCGCCGGGCTAGCGCCGAGGAAGGCGAGCCACAGCGCGACGGAGCTCAGGAGCAGCTGCTCGGAGGCTCTGGCCCGTGCCATGGCGCGCCCAGGGAAGCGCGAGCCGCCACGCTACAATCCGCGGCTCCTGGTGCGCCGCGCCCCACTTCCGGTGGGGGGAGCCGCAGTCCGTTACTTGGCCGGTCACCACCGTGCGCATGCGTGGCTGGCGAAGCCCGGGGGGGGGGAAGGGGGAGGCACGGTGCGGGGAGCCCCCGCGGGCAGACGCCGGAGCTCAGAAGGGTCCCCCGCGGGGCCTCGGGGTCCTGGGATTGAGGGCCTGGGACACTGGGAGCGATGCCCGTTGGCCTAGACCAATCTGAGACTAGCCAGAGCTGCCCCAGTCCAGCTAGTCAAGGACCCCTGGGCTGATCCACCTCATAAGGGTGGAGGCACTGAGGGCAAACTTCCCAGTTAGGATCACCTGGCGGTGCGAGGGAGTGAGACCAGGCCTCCAAAATAACGTCTAAGGCCCTAGGCACTCGTGTGCAATGTTGGAGAGCTGTGTTCGGCCAGAGGATGTCAGGCTTTCCCTGCTTGCAGTCTGGACCCGGCTTCATACTTAGCATTCAGACCGAGGTCTCCTGCAGGTATCAGAACCCGCATCTCAGTCCTGCCAAGTCGCTTTTTGAGCTGGACGCAAAAGTGTGTTCCTTCCTCGCAGCCCCTTGGAAGGCCCAGGTGATTCCTGTGTTCTTACAAGATTAAGCGGTGCTGCTTCAAAAGATTACAGCTGATCAGAAAAACACCAGTAAATAATAGGCGTGGCATGGAAGAAGAGGGGAAAAAACAACTCGGGGGAGCACGGAGCCCTTGCTCTCCATCCGCATACACCTGTGTGGGTATACCTCACAGATATACCTTATCTGTTTCAGATTCTCTCTCTCTCTCTCTCTCTCTCTCTCTCTCTCTCTCTCTCTCTCTCTCTCTCTACACACACACACACACACACACACAGACAGAGCTAGAGACAGACACAGATGAGAGTGTTCCTTTTACCCTGTGTTTAGTTTTCCTTAGAAGGCCATGTTCTGATTAACACCCAGGTAAGTCTCACTTCCGGAGCAGATTCTTCACTTGATGATTTTTCTTCCTGTGACCTCTTCTGCTGTTGGATTGTTATCGTTGGATTTTCACTTTAGGATCTGAACACAGTGTTTTCATATTTCCCCAGCTGCATACAGTATCTTTCTCCGAGAATTCACGCCTCGCTCCTTTCTGGCACAGTTTATGTTGAGGGTCAGTAAGTACTGAAAAGGCCTCGGTAGGAAACTTGTAGTCCTGGGTAGGTGTCAGAAAACCAAGGGCCAGTGAACTACAGTTCTAGCCGTAGACCTAGAGAAAAGGTATATTGTACATCTTTGATGTGTGTTTGCTTTAATTCTTCATCTTTGGGTGAAATTGTGGGTTGGAAGGCAGTGAAGTGTTGACAGGAAGAGCCTTGCATGCCAGCACATCTCAGACAATGCCAATCGCTACTCGGTATGAGTCACGTGCAGGATATCACTAAAGGACACTAATGAAATTTATCAGCATGCAGTCCTGTTGAATTCGGAGATGTGGGCTTGCTGCTTCATTCTTTTAGAGAAAATGGAATTCACTTACTATTGACCATTCATTTATACAACTCCCCATCTTATCTCGTAGGGTGTTTTCCCAGCAACGGAAGTAAGTGATTTAGATGACTTCCTCACCGCGGTCACTCGTGTAGGCTCGATTTCAGAGAGAAGAGGAAGAGCATGGGTGACCTTCAAGGTTCCTTCTCTGTGTAATTACCTGTGGGATAGGAAAAGAACTACGAAGCATTTTAGGTCAGTAAAATAGCCAAGGATTCTGAAATGTGTAAATTATAAAATTTGATCAATAGGTTGTGAGAATCAATAGCCCCTTGGTCCAGGTTGGCCGTGAACTGCCCACACTTCAGAGGCATAATTATACGTGAGCATTTTCTTTTTTTTAGAAAAATGCAATTCAAAGTTAGTCACTTCAGGGTACTATGAATGAAAAATTCATGATAGCAGTTTTCATTATATGTGGAAGAAGTGATTAATGAGTTCTTTATAATAAGAAACGTGTTTCATGGAATAAATCATCTTGAATTCCTCTTAAGGTACAGAGTGGGCTTCATGCATTCCGTGATTATAATGGCGCTGGGTGAGAATAAAGTTAGATAATAAGAATCTTAATCCTCTGAGCCTAAATGAAGTCTCAAAGTTTAAATGAAGTTTTAAAATGCCCTGTTTTGTTTTTTAGATATCCTTTGTTGTAAAGTAGACCCTATTCTTATGTTTTAATTGGAATATTTTAAATATACAAAAGCATTCTTAGACTTTATTCCAGTTGGGAAGGATTCATAAACTTAAAGAATTTGTCATATCTCCTCTCTAGGCAAGATTATGTCAAAATCATAAGCAAATGAATAATGGTTTAGAGTTTTTAATTTAAGGATTAGCAAGTCCAATTTTATGACTTCCCACATTTTATTTAAAATAAGTTACAAATGTCTAACTCTAGCTCTTTGTTTCTGAACTCCAGGTGTTGAATCCAGAGCTCTGTGTCTCCTGAGCCTGTGTTTTACTACTGAGCTTCCCAACCTCTTACTCGGCATTTCTTATGGCTGTGTGCAGGCTCGCACATGCCGCTCACTGCAGTGTCTTTAAAACAACAAGCTGTGGATATGAGCCATAGTCGTTTTGTTGATATGAGAACCTGAAACTTGGTGTTAGACCACTACCTTCTTTGCTTACACACATAGCTACTGAAGCCAAAGTATTGGCTTCAGTATCGGTGGCAAACTACTTGTAAGGTAAAATTGGTCATTTTAACCACTTCTAAGAACACAGATTTTACAATATTGAGTTCCTGCACACTGTCACGCAGCTGCTGTCAAGAGCTGAAACGTTCATTATCCTTCTCTCAATCTCTCGCTCTACTTTCTGCTTCTATTAATTTGACATCTGTAGATCATGACACGAATAAAATCATACAACATTTTTGACTTGTTTATTTTGGCATGTTCTAGCATGTTTCAGAATTCCCTTCATCTCCAGGGCTTAACAATGCTCTGCTATCGTTCTGTTACATTTTGTTGATTCGTTCTTCCATGGAAGCTTGAGTTTCGTCCACATTTTAGTATTTGATAACCCTGGTCTGGATTTGAGTATAGGAATATCTCTTCAAGATGCTGCCTTCAAGTGTTTCGGATCTCCTCCCTGAAGTGGGATTGCTGCATCTTTCATAATTCTACGTTTAGTTCCTTGAGGAATTGCCATACTGTTTTCTTTAGCGGTTGAACTCTTTCACATTGGCGCCAGGAAAGTGAGTGTACAAGGGTTCCAGTTTTTCTGTATCCTCACCAAAAATGAGGTGATGTTTCATTGTGGCTTTAATTTAAATCTCCCAAATGATCCAGTCGCTTTGAAGCACAACTTTTAGAATTAATTTCAGAGCTGATTTCTGAATTGAAGACAATACTTTGCAAAATGGTGTAAGCACAAGACAGTGATGCTTTTCCTTCTTCACTCATCGTCTCTGAAGACAGCACTGGAAAGACTGATCTTAGCTGACACTCTTGGTACTTCCTAAAGCACAGCTTCAACGGAGGGTTGGTGATATAGCTCACTGATAATAAGCTCTTGTCTGGCCTACATGAGGCTCTGAGCTAAAGCCCAGTAATGAAAAAGAAAATTAACTTCACAAATGACCAGATAGGCTTTTTCCTGATAATTATGTAAAGAATAGCTTCAGCTAGTGAGAGATTCTTTCTGTTGTCCTCATCAAACTAGAAATAAGTTCTTAAGGCACTTCAGAATGCTACAGTTTTATGTTGGGCAAGTTTAAAGCATAGGCATCGGGGACATTAGGGTATGTTGTTTTTGTTTATGCTACCTTTGTTTAACTCTGTGAAGCTGTGATTTTTTGCCTGTCTAAAACACCCGATGGTTTAATGAAGAGCTGAAAGGCCGATAGCGAGGGAGAAGCAAGGATAGGCGGGGCTGACAGGCAGAGAGGATAAACAGAGAAACGAGGTGAACGAGGAGAGGAGGATGTCAGGGGCCAGCCACCCAGAGTAAGAGTGAAAGTGCAGTATACAGAAGTAAGAAAAGGAAAAAGCACAGAGGCAAAAGATAGTTGGTATAATTTAAGAAAAGCTGGCAAGAAACAAGCCAAGGTAGGGCAGGCATTTATAAGAAAGAATAAGCCTCTGTGTGATTTATTTGGAAGCTGGGTAGTGGGCTCCCAAAAGCCAAAAGAGTAAGACATCACACAATACGTAGGTTTTAACCCTCAACAGAGCTGGTAAGCTTATCTCCACACATTGTTAATATGTTCTCGGAAGGAGAAGGAAGAAAGATAAAAGCCCAAAGATAAATCCTGGATGCCTAACTGAACTGATTCTATTCAATGCGACTTTCCCCAGAAGACCTGCTAATGACATCTGTCTATTAGTTAGTTCCATGCCCCGTGACCTCTTCTCTCCTGGTAAATTCTGAGAAACGATTTTACAGCTGGGATGTTTTCTCTCTTTCTTGACGCGATTGGGATTCTGTGGCTAAGAAACCAGGGGCTGAGGCAGAGACTCGCAGCAAAACTCCTCTCTACCTTCTATTTTTATGTATCTCTTTTGAAGAAACAGTCTGGAAAGAATGCACGGATTGAGATTCTAAAAGACAAAAAGCAACATCAATAAAAGGATTGTCTGCTACAAGTAAATATCTCCTAACCTAAACTAAGTACCTAATATGAGTTTAATTGATTGGAGAAAGTCAATGCTAATTGTTTAAAGGTCAAGTTGCAGGAGAGAAGGCCTTTATTTCAAACAGCAGTAAACCCTCAAAAGCTAAATACCAACATTTATCGCTGAACCATTATCTCGGCTCAGTTACGTTTGCAGCTGGATGTGCTAAAATCATGTCTAAAATCAAGTTACATCAAGTATTACGAGACAGAAACATTTACACCAGTTCTGTCATCTTTTAAGCCTCCTGACCCAGCAGTTGATGTGGATAAGACTGAATGACAACGCACCCCATTTCAAAGGCCCAGACTCCATTATTCTCCGCCAGTGAAAGGAATATCATCCTCTCCTTTCAGGCCTAAGATGAAGGGACAGGACGTGGAGAGAGACGCACGGAGGCAATTTGAGTACCACATCCAAAGGGAATTTACACCTTGCTTGTTATGTTAGTTGGAGATACTAGGATGGGGTAGAGGGATGGAGGGACAGTGAGAAGCCTGATGTCAGCTGACTCCATCGGTGACGTCAGCTGACTCCGTCGGTGACGTCAGCTGACTCCATCGGTGACGTCAGCTGACTCCATCGGTGACGTCAGCTGACTCCATCGGTGACGTCAGCTGATTCCATTGATCTCTCCGTTGCATTCTGAGACCCAGTGCCCACCTCCTTTACACTGGTGGTCTAATGTCATCCGTTTTTAATGAAGTGAAGGAATTTTAGACGCTGAGCTTGAGCTGCAGACCACGTGGTCTGCTCAAAGCTCGTGCAGCCTCCCAGTTGCAACTATACTGGAGAAACCTGGAACCCGAGCGCATCCTAAGACTGACCAAAAGCAATTTACAGGAGGAAAGGGTTCACTTTCATCCTCGCCTCCGGGTGAGGAAAGTCAGGGCGTGGTCTCAAAGAGGAACTTGAAGTAGAAACTGGAGAAGTGTGCTCCCTGATCCTCAGGCTGGCCCACAATTCGCTAGTTTTCTTACACAGTTCAGAATCACCTGCTCTGCAATGGGGCTGCCTTCAGTGGGCCAAACCCTCCTGTAGCAATCAACAACGGAGACAGTTCTGCACAGACATGCTCATAACTTTGTCTGACCCGTGTCATCTCGGAAGTGTGAGTCCGTGTTGTGTCAAGTTGACAGTTTGAACCAACGGCATGATCAAACAATCTCTACGATAGGTCTAGACAGGGTGGCACTGCCTCAATAGATAAAAAACAAAAGGTCCAATGGTACATTAAAATTGTCCAGCGAATAAATGTTCTGAAATTTTGCTGGCAAATTCAGGGACTGAGGATTTAAGTATTTTAGCACATTTCGTTATCATATTAACATAAATGACATTAATGATAACACTGCCAGTGTGCTCACTTTATGGAAACTTAAAAATCCAGCTGTAAAAATAAAAACTACCATAATTGCACAGGTTTAGATGAACTTCCTAGTTGAAAATTCATAATATACAATGTTACATTAAATAAAATGATGTTTATTAAATGCCTTGCGCGTATGTAGGGTATGGAAGCAATGACATTTGGGAATATACAATTATAATTGCCATACTTTGTCCTATATCAAATTTCTAGTGGATTATATTGCATATTATTAATTATAGGCATTCACGAATTTCATAGTTAACTAATAGGTGCTTTCTAACTTTGTCTCTCAACTTCATATCAAACCTTGATATTCATGTAGCAGAGTTTCCTGTTCATAAATTTCCCAAATCGGTGGGAACATTGGTGTGGACTTGGTATTAAATCCCGCTGAGAATTATAAGCCATATCCTTACCTAAAATTTATGTTTGAAGTGACTGTAATTTGAAATGCCAGAATCATTTCTGCCATTGATTTAGGAGCTATCTCCTGCCTACCCGTTTCTCTGCTGTTTTGTCTGGATTTATATCTAAGCATTTGGCTTCTGCTTTGTCTCTAATTCAGCCAGGCTTGGAGAGTTGAACAGTTTGACCAGCTGGCACAGAGTTGAGTCTGCATCAGCGTGTTGGTGCCGCAATACCACAATGCTTGTCCATCTTTCTAAACTGCCTCATGCAGGCATTAACCATGCGTGGGGACAAAAGAGCTGACAACAATCATCCCAGAGTGGATGAGCAGTGCCCATTGGAAAGGAAAATGTCCAACAGCGAGGTGGTACACTATCATAGTGGCAGAAACCAAATCAATCGATCCCAACTGCCATATAATAAATATGATAAATAAGAATGATTGTGGCTTTCTGTTGGTGGCTTATGATGAAGGGTTTAGAGCTGAACACTTTGGGTTCTAAACATAATTAAAGCAAAACTCACTATTGTGGAGATGCTTAGGAAAGACCCGAAGCAGTGGCGCAATCCTGATATGAAGAACAGCTAGATAATCATTTAAAAATTTAACTTCTTACTGAATAAACTATATAGAAAGCTCCTTCCTTCTATTTATATGTCTCAATGAATTTTTCATACCTCTGATGTCATGTGAACTTTCCCAAGCTCAGCGAGCATCATGTCACAGCTACCGTTCTTGTCTATGAGCACCTCTCTCTGCATACCTCACCACTAACCCTGGTTCTCACAGAATAAATTTACTACTTCTTGTTTTGAACCATAATTCTGTGCTACTTTTTAAAGTGGCTTAAGGTGGGAGGTATATTACAAGCACACATGGTATATCATTCTATAAAGAATAAACTGATATCCATAACTCAGGTAAGAAATGATGGAAATGGTTCAGATGAAAGAGTAGGAAGTCAGCAAAGCAGATTTAGAGCTGAAGATGGAGGAACATACACGCAGGGGATTCAAGATGGCATGATTGGATGAAAGGAGCCCCCTCAGCAGGAGTCTGGAGCTGGATTTAGGGGAATGGTTTGAGTTCAGTGTTGGAGATACTGAGTTTCAGAGGCAGTGTTGTAAGGAGATAGACGAAATCCAAGGCATTAGAAGTCAGAGTGACAAATATGTATTGTTGGCCTTTGGGGAAAGGATCCAGAAAGATTAAGGCAGGAGTGACAGTCCACAGGACTGTGGCCAGAGCAAGGTGGTGATCAGAGTTCCAGTCACTGAGATGGAGGAGCAGATTTGCTTCACATACATTGAGTTTTGGGAGGATATGTAGCTCAGGGGTAAGGCCATGGGTCACTCTTTGAAGGTGAATGGCATCTTAAAAGCACCAAGAAAGTCTGAAGTGTGCCACAGAATCCATGCTATTCCCTGTAAATAGGATTAAATAGGCCCTGAGAGTGATATCCAACTAGCCAGTGATTAATTGCTGGAAGGGAAACATCATTTGTTGTTTTGTGGAGGTTAAGGAAGACATCAGCATTTTGTCATTGTGACAATGGCATCATGCCAGACTCAAAAGCCATTTCAGCCAGTACTCTATTAGTAATTATTCATCCAAATCTTAAATGTGAGGCAATTCCTTCCAATGAGAAAGGAATCTTAAATTTAGTCTTTAAAAGTAGTTACTCTCAACCGTGGCACAAGAGAAATATCTATTCACCTTGGACAAAAAGGCCACTGACTGATCAAGAAAATACTCTGTCCAACTTCAGGTTGGTAATTGATCAGAACTGAGGTGTTGACCCAAGGCAATGTAGAGGGGTGATACCTGAAGGTGAATGTTGGAAAGAAATCACCGATGGGTCTGACCGTCCAATGCAAAGATTCACCAGACACGGGGCTGAGTGTTGTCTGAGTTTTCTGACCTGCCTAGTTGCTGCAGTTGTTAAGTAACAAAGAAATCGCACAGAGGTTTGCATTAATCATAAACTGATTGGCCAATTATCTCAGGCTTCTTATTTAACTCTTATAACTTACATTAGCCCATTATTCTTATCTGTGTTAGCCACATGGCTCAGTAGCTTTATCAGCAGCATAGTCACATCTTGTTTCTTCTGTGTCTGGGCAGGACTGCAGAGGGAGCTTCCCTCTTCCCAGAATTCTCCTGTTCTCATTGACCTACCTCTACATCCTGTCTGGTTGACCCGCCTTTACTTCCTGCCTGGCTACTGATCAATCAGCATTTATTTAAAACATAATTGACAAAATATAGACAATTGTCCCACACCAGGATACCTGAGGCAAATGCTCACCATTCAAGATCTAGATAAACAGAAAAAACTATGCATACTTATGTAAAATATTAAATATAATAACAGAGACATAAGAAACGTCCAATAGGAGAAGGTACTCTACATTCCCAGTGAAAAACGCTTCATAGATAATAATGATATTAAGAGGAGTTTAGGGGTGACTTGTAAATCAACCAGCAGGGAAAAATCACTTTGAAATTCAGCCACAAGTACATGATGAAGCCACTTTGCGAAAACACGGTGGGAAACAGTGATTTTTAAACAGAACTGAAGGATCCCCTCCCACAGGTTGCTTATTAATTATAAAGGGATGATTGTATTTTTATGGCAGGAATATTGTTAGACACTGCCTTGACCGACTGATCAAACAGCATCACAAAGAACAAGATAACAGGATGCTGTTATGTGCAATTGGATGTTTACACCTGAGGTGTCTTCACTAACCCCGAGTCTCTTGTGGCTCACCTTGTAGTTCACATGAATTATAGAAAAAGAACTCATTAAGAAACATGTGAGAAGCACTTATTTTCTTTTTCTTTTAAATATGGGGGCAGCATTTTACAACATAGCAGGCAGGGGCTTGTGTAAATTAACAGCTTGAGGAGAAAAACAGTGGAGCTGCCCAAGATGAAAAGATTTTCAGTAGGCTAAAGAGACAGGCCAGTGGTTATAAAAGAACACAGTGCTCTTACAGAGGACCTGAGTCACATTCCTAGTATCCATGCCAGGTAGCTCACAAATGCCTGTAATTCCAGCTCTAGGGAATCCAACCCCTCTCTGGCTTCATTGAGCATCTGCACACACATGCACACACATGCACACACAAAAGTATGGAAAGAAACTATTTCTAAAAGATATTCAAGAATCATTACATAATGTTAATTTTTTGAACATTGACTGAATTTTAATTTTTTTCCCTAAAAAAGCGATTAAGGACACTTGGGGTTAAACTGGGTGAAAATTTGAATTGAACTGGGTGTTTGATTGTAGAATTGTTTACAATATGATGTCATAGATTACATAGGAGATAAATAAAATTTTATAAAGTAACACTTTCAAATGATTCAATAAAAAGCATGCATTTATCAGCATGTTAAAATGGTTGAAATTCCAAAGCCTGCTCACTAGGTAGGGATCCATGCCTGGTACTATGAGCCTAGCTAAGTGCTTGTGGCTGTAGAGATGTCAGATCAAGGATCCAAACCTACCGCTGTCCTTGTTCTAATCCCATGAATTTCCTAACTGTATTCTAGCTACTCACAACTGCAGATGTGTGGCCGTTACCTGTCCCCTGAGAACCTTCTTTCCGTAGCAGAGAAAGGCTAATTTAGAGATGGACAACTGGTTAGAAACGCAGGAAATGAGCGAATGTAGGATCCTCAGAAGCACGTGGCACACTGCACACTGCAATTCCTAGAGTGAAGTTCAGGGACCATCCTGGAAGAGGGAGCGGAAAGATGGTTGGGAGTCAGAAGACCAGGATACCTGATGTTGGTTAATGTCTTGTAAGGGATGTTGCACGGGGGCATGAAATCTCAACACGGTTGACTAAACAAGACCTATACAAAGGCAACATCCTTTGACATGTCAATATGAATGGAGAAATTACACATGCTACCACTCCTAAAGAGCTAAGGCAATGTCTGCTAAGAGGTAGAATCTGTTTTCTCTGTGATAAGCCCCACAGTTATCCAATCCCAAGTGGCCAACCATAAATACACCTACATAAAAGAAACACCAAATAAACTCAGTAGGTGTGTGTGTGTGTGTGTGTGTGTGTGTGTGTGTTTATGGGGTTCAGGGACCTGGAATAAGTTGAAGAAGGAGGGATGGAAAGAATTTAAACATATTTTCATATATTAATTTCTCAAGAATTAAAAATAGTTGAAACTAAATGTTTCATAGGAATTCACTATTTTTTCCACTATTAAAATGTTTCACAATAAAAATGTAGAAATATAAGCTTGGAGGGAGCTTAGATAATATTTAATCTTAAAACAATTTGGTTTGCATTTCTGTTTCAAAATGTTGAAACAAGAAATGTAGCTCCTATCCATACCAGCTACTTCCCAGATTATATTTGCGCAATTTAATTTTCTTGTCCAGGCACACTCAGTTCTTATGAGTGCATTGCAGGGATAATCAAATACACATGCAGGCTGTGGAGAAGTTCCCTTGTTTCTGTCCCTAAACCCCCTGAGTCCGGGGACCTTGCTCCTCTCAGCTCTGAATCGCCAGGGCCTGAAACGCTAGAGACGTTGTGAATGAATGGGTCCATATAAAAGGAACAACAGCGACCCTTCCCTTATCAAGGATTCACTTTCGTTTGTATTAATCAAATAACGCCACTCTCAGCCCTAGTGATGGCATCAAGCTTTCTATGTAGGTGGGCCAGAGGGACAAGGATGGTTGGGAGAATTAGGAGACTATAGTTCTCTCTCTCTCTCTCTCTCTCTCTCTCTCTCTCTCTCTCTCTCTCTCTCTTTGTCTCTTCCTATCTCCCCTCTCTTTCTCCCCCCTCTCTCCTTTCTTTTTTGCTAGAGACAAGTTCTTGCTGTGCCTCCTTGACTGACCTGTAATTTGTTTTATAATCCAGCCTGGCCTCAGACTCACAGAGATCCTCCTGCCTCTGCCCCTAAGCGCTGCATTAAAGGGTCTTTCCCTATACCAAGCTTGAGAAACATTTTCGGAATAAATATATGTAGATTGTAGTTCACAGAAATATTGTCCCAGTCCTGGGTCACTTCAGATTTAGGCACAATAGGAAGACATTGCCACTGTGGCTGTGAGGACCCCTACTAAAACCTTTACCAAATTCAGGGACAGCCAGCCAGCCAAACAACTAGCTAACTTAAGCCAAATTTTAAAAAAATCACAAAAGTTTGCTTTTAAGAACCACAGTCAAGTCAGAGGGAAAAAGTTGGTAACCAAACTATCACTGTAAATGTTTACATAAAGAATCTCACTTAGCGCCTTTCCTAAGACCCCACCAAATGAAGTGTCAGGGCGCCGACAAAGAGCCGCTGGCACCAGAGGAAAGATACAGGGATCAGGGTTCTCCTGAGAAATAGACCAGCAATATGTCTGTTTGTCATGAAAATTGACATACAGTTATATGGAGGCCAAGGAGGGTCATGATCTGTTCACGTTAGTCAGAGAACCAGGAAGAGTGTTTCTGCATCAGATGGCAGGAAAAGTCTGTAAATCTCACAGTCTGAAGGGCTGAGGTCCAAGAGAGAGCCAGTGTCCACACGCAGTCAAATCTGGGTGCCCCAGGTTAGGAAAAGAAAATCAATTATCCCTTGCAGGTGGGATAGTTAACCTTCTCTCTTAGTATGTGCCAGTGTGTTTTCCGTTCTTTTTAAGGATCAGTTTTAACTTTTGTGAGCATCTGCATGTATGTTATGTATACCACATGCATGCCTGGTGGCCATAGAAGCTAGAAGAGGGTCTCTCACAAACCTACAAACCATCATGAGCTGCTGTGTGGATGCTGGGAACTGAACTCAGGGCTCTGTAACAGCAGCAAAGGCTCTTAAGACTTGAACCATTCTCCAGCCCTGGACCAAGCGTTTTCTTCCCTCGGTCTGCACCAAAGGACCTTCTCAAGAACCACCCTCAAGGACACCAGAAATACTGTCCCAGCTACCTGGGCATCCTGAAATCAGAAAAGTTGATACATAAAATTAACCATCACCCCGATCATGGAGCACACGAATTCAAAGATAAGCTAGAGCCGTGAACAGTGTAAACCACGCTGTCTCAATGCTTGCTGTGTGTAGCTGAGGCCAATGTCGGTGCTGCTGTTTATTACTCTGAAAAGGTGATTTTAAGACCATCTAAGAGCTCGCTTCCCTCTTTCTATTTATTTCACATGCTACTCTGCAATGTTCAAACGATCACCATCAAGCAAGCGTTCTTCCTCCGCAAACACTTGCAGCCTTGTGTTCTTACTGTAGGTGAGTTCTTTTCTGAACTTTCTGTAGGTGGCTCTCTCATGCCACAGATAAATGGATCCTACACCAGACTCAAGCAAAAGCAGGCGGTAACATCCCTCTGTGCTACAATTCAATCTGTGCACCCTCTGCAATTTGTGGGTGCAGAATTTTCAGAAAGCTTAGGAAGGACATATTGACTAAATTTTAATATTATACTCAGCTTTAACTAAATTAGGATTGAGCCTTACACTCCTGTTAAAAACAAATTCTCATGCATTTCAAACGCACTAAAACAAAAACCCCCTGTTCACTTGTAGCTAAAACTGAACATTATGAGGCAATCAGTATTTGATTTATGCTTTGAGAAATACAATGAATCACTCCCTGATTATAGCATCCCAAATTGCTAGGCTAAAGAGTCCTTCATGAGTTAAACACTTTCTCCTCAAAAATATTGAGTCTGTATAACAACATACCATTTTCATGATTTTAAATAGAGTATTTAAGTTACAGGCATTTAATCACCGAGTCCACGAGACCATTCACAATGATCACAACTGTGACAAATACCTAAAAATTACTTTCAATAGTGCAAATGAACATCTGATATCCTTTGCATTAAGGCGAGCATGTAAAATTCTCAACTGAGGTGATTTATATGTAGACGTAATTATAAGACATCAAAAAACCAGCTTTAAAATCGACACAAAATATAAAAGGCACACATGAATGGATATGTATATAGAAACTGTAGCTATAAAATAGCACACATAATTAAAATGGATTTATTGCTTTAGGCTTTGATTTTTTCTTCCTTTTATTAAATCATTATGGGGTTCCCTTGTGCTCAATTATAATTAGACACATACACATTAAAATGTTCTCATATATATGCATATATATACACCCTACATACAGTCTTTAAAGCTTAACTAATAGAATAATATATATGCAAATTTAAATGTGTATAATTCAGGTAATTAAAAATTATGATTCCCTAAGTAACATTAACATACAGACATACTTTAAAAGATGAAAAGAAGCCTGACATGTTACTAGGGGAACCTCATAATAGTACCGCCATAGTTTTGTTTCTATTGCTTTGACAAAATGCCCCGGCAATGAACAACTTTGGGGAAAAAGGGTTGATTTTAGCTCCTAATTGCTGGTTATGGTCTACCAGTATGAGGAAGTCGAGGCAGGAACTTGAAACAGATAGTCCTGTCACGTTCATAGTCAAGAGAAAAGAGAAACAAATGCATGATCGCTGCTCAGCTCGTTGTTTTTCTGTTCATAGTTGAGGGCCCAGTCAAGGAGACAATCCTGTCCGCATTCAGGGTGAGCCTTCCGACCTCAGTAGCCCACTTAGAGAACCCCTCTCAGACCTGCCTGTGGTCCACCCTGATCCACACAATCCCTTACTGCACCTCTTCCCCCCAAGGATTTCAGATGCTGCCAAGTCGGCAAACCTAAACATCGGAAGTATTCCACAGGCTCTTTTCTATGAGGTAGCAACTAATGAGGTAGCAACTACTACGTAAGCCAGTTATCAGTGCTGTTGCGAGACACCCTTCCAGGCCACTCTCTAGGACAAGAAACATGGCCTTCCCACTGAAGGACATTTTGAACTGTATTTGAAAGTCGAGCCTTTCCAGGTGTTGCCAAGTGCAGATGAGGTTGCGGGTTTCGGCCCTTAGCTACTATGTAACACAAATGGCGTCTTTATAAGCAGGCAAAGGCTCATCATCTGAAGACAGAGACCACCAGGAAAGGGCAAGCGATCGAGGAGGCACAGATGCAAATGCTACATTGAGGATCAACCAGCAAGTAGAAACACAGAAGGATTCTCACTACAGGCTTCCCAAGGAGCAAGGCGCTACTGACATCTTCATTTCTGACGTGTCTGTCCAACCCGTCAGAACCACGGATCGTTTCTGTAGATTTAACAGAAAACAAACAAACGTGGGACTTTTCTAAAGCCCCCCTTGGAAATAAAACAGGGTGTCTGTGTGTCTACTGTGCCAGGTTCCCTGTTCTTTATGAGGACCGATTATGAGACGTGTAGATCCCCACACAGCTAAGCTTCATACTCTCGCTATTTCCCCAGAGCACGAAACAAACCAACTCTGTGTCCCTTGCAGTCTGAGCACGAGGACAGAAGCCAGTCGCAGACTAGTATCCTGGAACCAGCAGTGGGGCCGTTCCAATGTGCGTTGCTGAGAAAGGATGGGCGTGTGAGGCAGTGGAATTCCTTCTGTGTCTGGATACATCCGCTGCCTTTTCTGCAGCAGCCATAATCTGCTGTCTTCAGATAACTGCACAATATCCCAAAGCAAGTGCTGGAGAGCTTTTTTAACCTCCGAAGATGAGGTTTAAAAAAAAATCTATAGGACTGAAAGTTTAGTTGAATTCCTGATTAACCCATCCCTCCACGTGAAAAGTCCAGCTGTAGTCACCAGTTTCGAATTCTGCTGGCCATCTCCTAGGAGCAGAAGGGGTCAAGTGACTTACTCAAGGTCAGACTAATTTTACATTACGTACATTCTACCACAATTAAAAGTAATTAAAAATTAATAAAAACATTCAGTTTACTGTGAATTATGCAAATTAATTATTTGAAATGCAAATCGATAGGATAAACAGGATTACGTGTGCATATCTAAGGCTGAAGATCAAGCAATTTCTCTGCTAATGGCCTCGTATTCTACCCCTAATAGTCTATGTCGAGACAAGAAGGATTTATTTCTAAACACGTTTATTTTAGTATTGTGCTGAGTGACCTATTAGCAAATGAGACAAAAGTTTAAGATAATCTAATTTTTATGATCCTTACAGAATAGTTCAAACACTGAGACTATGTCCCATTGTATTTAATAACCTTGGAAGTTCTCATTGTATCTATGAGAAAAGAATAAAATTAAAAGGCTTTTAAGGGGGCAATGCTGAAGGCTTTGCTTTTTTAAAAGAAGATACTGCTCGAAAGAATGCACGGATTGTGCATCATCGTATGTGTCTCAGATTTTTCAATCTGGCTCAATAGAATCTTCACCTAGCCTATATGCCTTTTGACACAGCCCTGTTACATCAATCAAGGGTCCAGTAAAAAGGTTTTAGGGCTGGAGAGATGGGTCGGTGGCTAAGATCATTGGTTGTGCTTCCAGAGGACCTGGGTTAGATTTCCAGAACCCACCTGGTGGCTGCCACCATCTGCAGCTCCAGGTCCAGGGGGTTCAACACCCTCTTCTGACCTCCCTGGGTACCAGGAACACACGTGATGCACAGATACTCATGCAAACGAAACACTTTTACACATAAAACAAATAAAAAAAGAAACTTCCAGTATTGCCACAGCCCCCGATGATGCTGATTAAACAGAATTGAATCTCAAAGCTAAGTTTGCATCCTGAACACGGAGAAGGAGCAGCAGAAGGAGAAGGAACATGGTCTAATTTCTGTACAATAAAGATGGTAACTACATCCCACCACTCTCCTCTGTTCCCACACCAAATAGACTGACAAGGGCCGGGCGGTGGTGGCGCACGCCTTTAATCCCAGCACTCGGGAGGCAGAGGCAGGAGGATCTCTGGGAGT
>NC_022019.1:31138957-31161160 GCF_000317375.1 Microtus ochrogaster
AGAGCTAGTTCCAGGACAGGCTCCAAAGCCACAGAGAAACCCTGTCTCGAAAAACCAAAAAATAAATAAATAGACTGACAAGGAAGCCAAAAAGCAGAGACACAAGATGCTCCTGTGTCTTTGAACATCTTCCAACATTATGCAAACCAGTCCCTGGAGTCTCACTTTCCACCAAAAAAAAAAAAAAAAAAAAAAAAAAAGGAAAAGATGTGGAACATGCCCCAAGAGGTGAGGCAGTGCATCAAAGGGGCACAGGGCCTCTCAGAAGTCAAGTCTCCTGACTGCACTGTCCGTCATTTGACATGGGTAGGACGGCCTTCCTCTTGCAGGAGCAGAGGTGTTGATATTTCATGTAAGATCACTCGTCATCTCAAGGCATAGCCTACCTCCGAGGACTAGTGCCCAACCACATAGGCTACTGGAGCTCAGCTATCTTCATTCTGTTGCCCAAAGTCTTACAAAGGAAATCAACATACCATTGTCCCTTTGTGTTTTTCATAATTTTATGCTCCCATAGATACCATGCTCCAAATAGCATATGACTCAGCTCCTCTCTTAGAGAATGTTCATGGATGGATCCAGTGATAAGGTACTCAGCACTTTCCATCATGATTCCAGTCATTTTTTTCAGATCTTGGAACAATCAACTAAAACCACTTTTCTTAGGTCAGGGAATGTAAACACACACTCTCTCCCTCCTTCTCATCCCCTAAAAGAAATTTGTTTGTTCATTGGTGACTCCCAAATTCCAATGTATCTTTGCTATTCTTAATAAGTCATTTAATGCCAGTGAATGGCTTTCAGGAAAGGCAGCTGTGGAGAGAAGTTTATAAACAGCGTTGAGATGCACGCAGCAATATAGTTCCTTCACAGCCATTGTGCCTGGAAGTGTACGCAATAAGATATTCTTCCTAACAAAACAAAGCAAGACCAGAAGCTACAGGGAAGAGCAACAGCGATAAGGCTCCTATGGAAGCCGTCTAGACTGTTATTATAGAAAACTCTTGGATTTAGAAATTACTTATTTCCAAAGAGTTGTGTTGATTGGTCAGTAAGTGATTTTAGGGAGATAAAAAGAATCGACTGTGCTCCAATCCACCCATATAACACAAGTTTGCTCTTCTAATTTTACTATTTCTGGTTCCTCTTTTGCTTATTAGTAAAAAACCAATTTCTTGGCTATGGAGGAGATGATGCTAACAAAATGTACTGTAATTGTTTAGGAGTGATTTTCTCCAGAGACCCAGGATGCTTAAGTAGTTGAGTTTTCTATTCCCTTCTGCCCCCTGGGCTTTACATTAGTTCTGCACTGACTTCTCTTGTCTCGTGCGTTTGCGAGAGTAAACGATTAGGGTGGAGAGGCTCCAGGGGATGGTTCCTGGCAGCAGCAGGTTGTGCTTAACCATTTCTACTTGCATGCACCTGATGCCGTTGGTTATTAGCAGACTTTATAGCAATCAATGACTACAATATCTCTTTGCTTAATAAGTATGTTCAAAGGGGGGAAAAGACGCAATAACATTTATCTGCAGGTGCATCCTGTGCTCTCAATCCAAGAGACGGAAGTAGTAGGGTTGTTGACAGCTGTTTTACTCGCTCTCTGTTTGCACTGTGCAGGTTGAGGCATGAATATTCAAAACATAGTCGGCTTGACGACTGTACCCAAGGGAAACATCAACAAGAAGGGATGCATGTGGCAGAAATTAATGGGCAGCAGAGGCTATTTGAAATGGAGTGGAAGGAGTATGGCATAACAAAAATGGAGAGCAGCTGGAGATATGGCTTTGCCATGAAGACCATTTGGTGCTCTTGCACAAAACCCGTGTTCAGTCCCCAGCACTTACACTCGGAGTTGCCCAACAACTTCAGTTCCAGGCTATCTGGTGCCCTCTGCTGGCTTCTGTGGGTATCTGCACTCACAAGATGCACATAGGTGCATAGGCACATTAAAAAAAAAACCCACAAACCTAGAGAAATAGTAGAGGTGACTAGTGGAAAGTCTCAACAATGAAATCCGATAGCAGCAGAAAAGAACAGCACAAGTGATTATGGCTCATCGCTTTGAGGACCCTGAAACCTTGAATTCTTCACGTTGTCTTGTTGTTCCAATTAGTTTGGCTGGAATCGAAATGCAGTTTAGGTAAAAATGTACACATAACACTACGTTTGTTTTGTAGCGCATTTCCCCCCAACATATTATTCCCTTTGTTTTCATTCTTTCTTTCTGTCTTTCCTCTCTACTTGCTCCTCTTCTACTCCTCCTTGTATTCCTCTCCCTCCTCATCCATATTTAATTATTTTGGTTGCATATACTAGCATTCCTTTGCAGCTCAGTAGAGAGAGAGAAACTGAGAACTAGAGAGCCAGGTGGGTCTATATGGTACAGGAAGGGAATGTTTGGACAGAAACATCTGGTAGAGAGGTAAGAGGGTAGAGAAGCAGAGACCTGCAGTACAGAGGGCACAGTGGGTCCAGGGTGGATGAGTGTTGAGAACTGATATTCAGGACTTCTGGAGAAAGGGGACAGCGATAATCACAAACACTTCCAAGAAATATCGGTAGAGAATCGCAGGATGTTATTGTCTTGTCTGTAATTCCAAACAAACTATTGAACAGCAGGACAGTGTGTGCATGGATGCGTGTATGTGTGTGCGTGTCTGTAATTTATTTATTACATCCACACCTGTGGCTGGGTACTATCTGAAACAGGAGACAAGCAGTATGAGAATTACTTTATGATGTCATCCCTTTACAGCCCCTTAAATTATGTATTCTACCCATGAGATGATGCAGCAGTTCTGGAACTTTTTAGGTCCTCGTAGCTCTGCACCTATGCACCCCTGCTTCAACAGCTCTGCCTGCTTCCATTGCCCTTGATGGATAGGATCCTCTTAACCTTCCGGAGCCCGAGTGTTTCCTTCCTCCTAGAGCCTTCTCCGACTTTCGGGGTTGAAGTTCTTCTCTTTCTAACTTCTACGTCTGCACTTGGCCATTCTTGTTTACAGCCCAGGAGTGGACCGATGTTCTGGGAACTTTCCCTGAGAAGACATATTAATAAGTCACGTGCTTACCCAACTGGGGCACTGATGTAAACAAAGGAACAAGTGGAGCTTGCAGTTACCTACAGGAGCTTGGACAACTTGTGGATAGCTGTACCACTGAGGAGGGTTCTCTCCCTCCCCATAAAATGCTAATTGCTCATATTTTCTTGGGGATAGGCAGGCCTCATAGGCTCTCTCCCATTCCATAATGGAGTGTTAATCGGCCCAACCTTGTACAGGTCTCTTGTGGGTAATCGCAGAGAATTTAAGAGGGAAAATGATAGGCCTTGCCTGGAAGTTAGCTTTCTACACAGGAAGTGTGCGGGCTGTTTCTATCCTACCCACTGCGCCCCACCTAGAGCTGAGTCAGGATCTGCGCTACGTTTAGAGGGTGTTCACTCAATATCCACGGAACGATGCTTGTTTCAGCCATCAAGTGTAGCATATTTTTTCTGTTTGTTTGTTTTTTTGTTCTTGTATTTTTCTCTTATAATCTATGGTCTTATTTAAAAGCTCCTTTGTAGGTAAATTCCTTCTTATAGTATGACATTGGAAACTAAAGTTGGTAAGAGCACATTTCAACAGCTGTGTGGGAAACCCTGCGCATAGCCGGGGAGTAAAGTTCTTTACTTCAGTATTCTAGGCTCCCAGTCATGGGGGGGGCATATTCACAAATTCAGACTGTGTGGGGATGAAAATGAGAAAAAGTGATGATACAGTCTAAAGACTTTAAAAAATAGCCACAGGAAAGGGTAAATGTTGCCATTTTTCTCAAAGAACTGCCCAATGCTAATTATTTAAAAACTAAGAAATGTATATAACCTGATTTGGAAATTAGAAGAGCTAACAGCCCTCCATCTCGGAAAGAATGGTGCTGCATGTTGTACTTTGTTTTAGCTTTCTTATTGTCTCTGTGTCGTCTGTGAGGAAAAAACAAACTCAGAGTTGAGGCACTGTTGGAAAGACATAATAAAACTTCAAAGAAAACAAATGAACAGTATCTACAAATGCCCACATGGTTTAGTCCAAGAAAACACATGGATTGGTGAAGGGCAGAGTTCAGGGAAGCATTTAGAAGTGCTTTGGCTGAGTCTGCTCATACAAACCTAAAAGGAAGATTAAAGAAAGTGATGTGCTGTTGAAAGACACATGTGTAGTTTTAAAAACTACAAAGAAAGCAGAAAAACTAAACGCTGGACTAACAATAGCTCAGTGGTGTAGCACTTGCTCAGCCTGTGTGAAGCCCTACAATTGCGGCCTGTACCACAGGAGAAAGGATAGGGAGAAAGAAAGAAAGAAAATGAATCTGGCTGTGGAGCTTAGGTCAAGGCCTTGGGCCATTCCCCAGCACTGCAAAGCAAGCGAGCGATCCGAAAGACAGAAAACATAAACACTAATGCAAGCTCTGAAGAGCGCACTCCGCACAGGTGATATTCTGTTCCTTAAGCTGGGCGCCCGATTTTAGAAACTGCACTTGTGTGTTACAAACATTTCTTTGTGTATATGAAATGATTAGTACTCAAAATAAACATATAGCATGACTTTGTAGCCTCCTGAGTGGCAGAGCTACCAGGATCATGCAAAACCGGCAGATAAACACCATCCCGGAGTATTGTTTTTAATGTAAACAGTGTGGGCAAAAAAAATATCTTAAAGCCTGTGGAAATATTGTCCAAGTATTTTGTGGAATAAGATAAAACATTAGCACGAAGTTTTTAAGATAAAATACAAATGCTGGCAAGTAAAGTGCTCTTTTTGCAGGGAGCTACACTCAGCTTGACCCCATGGGGGCGCTCATTCATTGTCCTTTACAAGGAATATGGAGTTCAGGGAAAGAATTTGGCGTGATCTAGGAGCAGAGGAAGAGGCTCAGAACAGGCCCTTGTGGACAGCAGGCTCAGACCTCATCTCTGAACACAGCACAAGGACACTAACGATACAACACTATGGTGTGGCGATACCTAACGTGCTTCCTCTGTGCCATTTGAGAAAATAGGGATTTTTACTGGAATAATTCTCGTTCTTAGTGCCGGAGACAGGGAGACCTGGCAGTGTTGACAGGCAGGCAAGGCAGGCATTGATGGAAGGACGAATGAATGGGGACGGAGCTGTGAGACTCTCTGGTAGGCATAAAGGCAGTGATTGCAGGACTAAAACCATTATGGAATTGTACAAATAACTAAGCCTTTAACGAAGTGCTGGCATGGAAAAACAAGAATGAGACATTTAAAAATTAGGTGGTATTCAGCTGGACAAGAGGCCTCTGGTGTGTGTCAGCCACAAACTGGATACTAATGCAAACCCAAAGAAAAGAAAAGCATGGGCTCCAACTGCAGGTGCATAATGAAGAGTATATATCGCCTGTAGCTCCTAAATGTGATGTGGAAATCAGGGAAGGGGACACAGAGAAATAGAAATACATTTACAATCCTGAGAGTCACAACTGTTTCTTCATATTGAAAGCTAAAGCTACAAAACATAGTGCTGTTATCCGTGATGAACGAAGTTCATCAGTGACCCTTTAAGGAATCAGATTGGCTATCAACATCTGTGCGCAGGTGCTTGGACCTTTTTAAAAGAAGAGGTAGCCAGCAGTGGGATGAGAAGGAGACGGCTGGAATGGTTTAGAAAGTGATCCTGAACTCTGTCCTGACAGTGAAATCCCACAGAGTGCCTAAAGCATTGTTGTCTGTGTCGCAGACTCTGACGTAATAAGCCTGGGGTGTGGCATGGAGGCCAGCAGTTGTCTTAACTCCGAAGGGCAATGTTTACCAAAGGCGGAGCTTTTCAGGTTCAGAGCAAGCAACACCCAAAGACTGTGCACAATCCCCTCCAGTTTCTTCCTTGTATGCCTTTCTAGAACAAACTTTGAAGTGTCAATCAAATCCAAGTCTACCCAAACTGTATGACCTATGTACCACACTTACTATTATCCTATTACATAATAGAATAATGATTCTATTATGCTTTTATTCTTAGCACGATCCATGGGTACATTTTAAATTTTCTTTTTAAATAAAACCAATAGCCATTACACACTAACTCTTGGCCTCAATCCAAATTTACATACTTTATGTTGTTTGACATTTGTTTACTCAAGGAACTTCTGTCTCTGTCCTTCTAAAATGTACAAACACGAACAAGGCAGAGTCCAAATAAGATTTGTGCCTTTGGACCTTAGGGAGAAGAAGTGGGGAGGAGGGCTTGGGCAGAGAGAGGAGTAAACAAACCAGAAATCATAGACTGATTTATGATCTGATCAGTAGAGCTCTGACTTGATGCCAAGTCACCACCATGAGCAGACGAGGGAAACCAGCTCTAGAGTCTCAAGGGTTCTTGGTGGAAATGAGGGCACTGGACTATTTGATGTAAACTCTTCTAGTCAGAGGTTCTGACTGCTACGTCCCAACCATGAGTCATTCATTCACCGCATTGTGTATGAGAGACACAGATACCAGCACCTCTCCGTAGAAGCCACCAGGAATGCACTAAGACAAAGAACAATTTACCTTTTGCTTCCTTAAGAAGGATTGCCTTGAGAAGAAGAAGTTAGGAAGGTCATCCAGTTGGATTTGAAGGTGACAAGTTATTTGGGGAAGACCTCAGATAAGCAGGTCTTTGGGTTTGCATCCCCTGAGTAATTGGACGTCTTCATGGATATAGAATCGAATTGGAGGTTCAAGAAGAATGGGGAACAGAAGAATCGGTCACTTCCTTTATAGACTCGTGGTGCCTTTGTTTTGATCTCTGCTTGTATTTCTGCTATGTTTGTGATCATCTTTTTGAAGTAGCCTTGTCTCTGTCTTTTTGTAGTTGTGGAGAGTCCCCAAAAGATGTTAATATAGTAGAAAATTGTTTATATTCAACGGGAAAGTACTGTGGCCTAACTGGCAGCGGCGAGACCAGCTACCAGTTGACAGTTGTTAGGGCTGTTTTTCTTTTCTCCTTCGACAAGTTGGAGTCAAGGCAGAGATGACAAAAGGGTCATGGGAAGATTAGGGATGAAGGATGGGATGGAGGTTGGGAAACATGATCAGAAAGAAACTAATTTAAGCCAGCGTAATATGTCTGCTGCTCGCCTTCGGCGCAGGAAGGCCCATCAATCAGGGACACCCGCTCTCCTGGACGTGTATCTCTTTCCTTCTTCTTCTCTGCTCCTCCAGGGCTCCCCTTCCTTTTCCTCCCCTCCCTTCCTTCTTTCTTTTCTTTCATCATTTCATTTGCTAATTCAAATGAACTGTCAGTTATCCAATTCATGTCTAATTGCACACATAGCGTTAAGCTAGTAGATACCTTTCTATTGTAATAGAACAAATGACCATCAAAGTAATGGATTTTTAAAAGCTACTTACTACTTCACAGTCCTATAGGTGAATACGTTTGTGGGTTTTCTACTTAGGGTCTCTCAGTGCTAAAATCAAAGATTCAGTTTGATCGATTTCCCATGTGAAGGTGCTGACAAAGTTGCTTCCAAAACAATTCAGGTTTAGGCAAAAGTTTCTTTTCTTTTTTGGTTTTTCGAGACAGGGTTTCTCTGTGGCTTTGGAGCCTGTCCTGGAACTAGCTCTTGTAGACCAGGCTGGTCTCGAACTCACAGAGATCCACCTGCCTCTGCCTCCCTCGTGCTGGGATTAAAGGCGTGCGCCACCATCGCCAGCCTAGGCAAAAGTTTCTTGAAGTGGATGACTGAACCCCATTTTCTTCCAGGTTTCCGGTGAGGGATGACTCCCAGCTCTTAATTGCTGCAGCTCCTTGCCTTGTGGCTCCCGCTGTAGGCGGTTTCCATCTTCTTTTTCAAGCTCAGCAGAAACCTGGCTCTCAAACTTCTTCCTATGAAACCATCCGGGGGACAAATTCTGCTTTTAAAGAATCATTTGATTAGGGTTCAATCATACACAGCATTCTGAACTATATCACACCAATCGTAAAGTTTGTGCACGTCCCATAGGATGGGATAAGGGAAAGGCAGCGGTCTTTGGACATCATCCTGGAACTATACCCTTTCAGCTGGATGAATACACATATAAATGGTCAAGAAAACTCGATACTTAGAATCCACAAGGTCAAGAGAGAGCCAAATGCCCCCTGACGTCCTCCTGTGTTCTTAGGTACACTCAAGCCCAAATATAGACACACAGAAACAATTGCAATGTCACTCCATAAAGAAGACACAGTTTCCCATAAGAGTCAGTCACGTGAAGATAATTTAAATGAACACTATGGTGATAGAGCTATACAGGTGCAACGTTGGAGAAGATAATGAACTTTGTGAGGAATAGAGACCCAGATCTCTTCCAGAAGAGATGTTTTAACTGAGTGTGGAAGAGAAGACTGGGTCATCCCATGCAGGATGCAGCTTTCCTGATAGACGGCTTCTAAACATGGAAACTGCATGTGTGACTATGTGTGTGTATATGTGAGTGTATGCGTTTGTGTGTACACTTGCGCGCACACCTATATTGCCAGGTGGGATCTCTGGGCTCTGATTATACAGAGAGGAGACGAGCTGGTGATGGGGTCCAGGCAGATAGCCTCGACTCGGCTCTAGAGCACAAAGGTAGAGCAGGATCTGGTGAGGACTAGGGCAGGGTACTCATATGGATTCTACCACTGTTGTCTTTCGTTTCTCCTCTGCGGTGGTTGGCTTGGTTTGGGAAGGTGACACATAAGCACGTGCCCTCTCTACCATCCCATGTACTTAGCACACAGAGCTCCTCACAACAGAATCCAAAAGACAGATGTTTCAATTTTATTTAGTCAGAGGAACGAGATGTTTTTATGTCTATGACACCAGGACAGCACCTAAGACTTTGACACTTAAAATGATGTATCTTTGCCTTACAAAAACCACAAAAGCAATATTTAACTAAAGATAACTTGGAAGAGGCAACATTAGATGCTTGAAAGTAATTCGCAGGACAGAATGTTCAATAGATTTCTACATCTATGGGGGCGGGCAACATGGAAGAGCAGCTACCCTGAAAAGACATTTTGTGCAGGAAAAGTACAATGAGTTTGGGTGTCCAGAGTGCAATTAAGAATTAATTTCATAAGAACCATGACTCTCACAGTATGACTTTAGAAACAAATACTTATATTAATTAACTAAAAAAAATGGGTACAAACTGCTGAGTCTGTATTTAGGACTTTGACTTGGGGCTCAGTGAGCAGGTTTAGTTACACTAAGCTACTGATTTAAAAATAACATTTAGAATATAATTAAAACAAAAATTTCAACAATAATATCTGCATTAGTAACCATTAGAAGATAGCAAAACTAATTTTGTCAGGAAGCTAACACACTTCCAAGGCAAAGTGACGGTCATTTTGGCAAACGGATGCAGATGTCCACATAGATGTAATACAATTTTGCTTTGGCGTGGTGGGATTCATCAGACATTTTCCTGGGAGCATCGGATTAAATGGTGGGGAAAGGTCGCACTAAAAGTCTGTTGTCAGTAGTCAGAACATACTGAATCATTTGCCAAGCGAGTCCCAGCACTCTCTGTAGCTTAGATAAAATGTGGGTGAGGACTGAAGGGACTTGCAAGCTAGGCACCCCTTGGTAGGGAGGTTGTGGAAGTTCCCCTGAAGGAGAACTTACTTGTGTCTTTTATAATCTTTTTTTCCTTTTCTACTTTTTATTTGTGTGTGTGTGTTTGTGTTTGTGTGTGTGCACGCGCGCATGTGGACGCACACGGGTGCATCTGCAGGCGGTGACCAGAGCTTGTTGCTTGCTTGGGCCGCCTTCTTTTGTCCCGTTCTACTTCTGTTGTTGTTTTGGAACTCTCACTGACTCTAGAGCCCATCAATTCCTCTAGATGAGCTGACCGGTGAGTCCCGAGGCTCTTCCCACTTCCCCGTCTCTTCTCTCCCCCGAACACCGATTGCGTGCACTCGTAAAAGCACAGCAGCTTCACTGGGGTATCAGTAATGAAGACTATGTCCTCAGGCTTGCCTGACAGGCCCTTCATCACAGAGCGACCTTCCCTGATTGCTTCTTGGCTATTAGGAGGAATGTTTACTCAGATGCCGACTAGGTGCAAAGCACTACCGCTCTAACAAGGTAAGAGTCCTACTTAATGTCTGTCCTTGGGGAGCTTCCAGACCATCTGCTTCCTGTGCTGTTGAAGAACGCCCTGCTAATGGAGTAAAGAAAAAAGGCCCCAAATATCCCTGAGAAGCCACTCAAATATTTGATGTCTCATGATCAAAAATAGACTTCCACATGTATGACTTATATACGTGAGCTAGAGGGAGGCAGAGACAGAGCAAAGTTTGTGGCCGATGCACAAGCAGAGAGCACCACCACCCCTTGATTTATGGTAGGAAACATTAGGAAAGAGAAAACAGTCTCTACGAAATGTGCTTCTACCTAGACTTTTCCTTCCCAAGCTTGTAATTAAACTAAGTTTATCTGTCTTGCTGCAGAAAAATTGAAGAGTACTTTCAAAGCTTTCTTTGTTAAAATGAAATGTAAACGTTTTGAAGCCCAAACCCATTTGGAAAATGCAAACATCTTAATTTGCTAAGAGAACTAATAATTATCCACACTGATTTTTTTTTTGCACCTAATCCCATGCGTGTTTTACCATCCATATTAATGATATCAGTGTCTGTTAAGCATTCCACGCCAGGACATGTTGAGACATCTTCAATCTCCCTCTCCCTCCACCCACCTCGTCCTATTTGATCACTAAGTCTTATTGTCTCTACCCCTGAAACATTTTTCTCCTTTTCATTGTTTTGCTTCTATTATTCTTTTTATTTGAAGTCTCATTTCTCCTTCAGACCCCACCAACTGCTTACTTGGTATTTCTCAGATTCTGGCAGCGAAGGCGTAGAGAGCAGACTGTGTGAGAACCAACACACAGTTCTTTAATCAAGAACTCAAGCCTGGCCTCCGGCTCCTGGGTCCCGTCATTTGTTTGATGCCTCCGCACGCTGTCCCATGACGCTTTCTTTACTGTCCAATCAACTTTGCAGTCACCATGCGATGTGATAGGCTCACCACGGACTCTTCGTGCTTACCTATCATTGTTCTTAGTTCATTCATGCCCCTGCCCAGCTGCTTTCCATTTCCCCTCAGTTAGTGCCTTCTTCTCTTCTCTTATCACATAGAGAGGCCATGTAAGAATAGTTGTTTGTGTGCTAGATTCTTTACTATACTAAACCTGCAATGATCCAGAGAAGATCAACGTGGCCCCTCCACAAGGATGGCACATTTTTGGAGCATTACATATTTTTTTTTTCCCCAGAAAATTTAAGGTTGTAGTGGAACATAAGCATTTGTGCATTGTTGATAAAGGCTAGACTAGTACAACTGGAGAGAAATTTAGTCTTTAGCCACATTTAATGATGTATCTCTTTAACTCGAAATCTATCGTGGCAATATATTCTAAGGAAAACATGGTAAAAGTTATGGCTGTACTAAATGCATTTTAGCTTCCCGTTTCTAAGGAGCACAATAAATGCTTTTATATGTTCTAAAGTTAAAAAGTATTTGTTTGGTAAAGATGAGGGCCACATCTGGTGGTAGGAAAATCACTGAGTTAGTGACTAGCTTTCGAGAAAAGGCCATCAAAGAGCAGAAAGATCTGGCAGACCACCCTCTCAAGTCACTGACGGGCTCCTGTCTGAGGTTAACAGGAATCACACCTGTGGAGGTTTCAAAGAGGATGGTCCCCAAGGGAGTGGCTCTATCAGGCGGTGTAGTTTTGTTGGAGTGGGTATGACCTTGTTGAAGGAAGAGTGTCACTGCTGCAGCAGGCTTGGAGGTTTCCTATGCTCAGGATACCTCCCAGTGAGTCAGTTGACTTCCTGTTGCCAACCAGTTAAGATGTAGGAAACTTGGCTCCTTCTCCGGCACCCATGTCTGCCGGCGCGCCACCATGTAACACCGTATAAGCCATGTAACTAAGTGTACCTTGCACTTTATGTATTATATATACATTTCATCATATGTTTTAGATTAAGTGATATAATTATGTCTATTTCTTCATCCCTTCCCCTCTCTGTTGGAATGTAGGGTTCATGAGAGCAAGTCTTGATTGGTCTTGTTTCATGGTGTAGCTCAAGCCTTCAAAGCAATCTGGTGAATGCGATTCTTCATCCCTTCCCCTCTCTGTTGGAATGTAGGGTTCATGAGAGCAAGTCTTGATTGGTCTTGTTTCATGGTGTAGCTCAAGCCTTCAAAGCAATCTGGTGAATGCGATTCTTCATCCCTTCCCCTCTCTGTTGGAATGTAGGGTTCATGAGAGCAAGTCTTGATTGGTCTTGTTTCATGGTGTAGCTCAAGCCTTCAAAGCAATCTGGTGAATGCACAACAAATCCTTGTTGAAGTCATAACTGCGCATCCACTAGGAAAACACCAGTGCGTTACTTACATTCTACTGACTTAATGAACATCTCTAATGCATGCAGATAGCAGATCCCATGCTTCCCTGACAGGCGCTATCTATGCTGGGGGAGGAAGGTTATACAACAAAGCCAAAAAAAAAATCAGCTATGCACATGCATAGGAATTCTGAAATGTAATACTTAGGGACACAGTGGCTTCCAAGTCACAGTGGTGTAGGGAACGAGAGTATGTCAGTCTAGGTCACCATTCTGTCTGTGAGTTGCATTGACTCTACAAAGGCTTCTAAGAACTTCCCGAGGAAGAGGTTAGTGTTCTCTGCAAATTGTGTAACCAACGAACTTGGGGCAGTGCCTGCCTACAACGTCAAGAACAAAATCACTTCAGTGGATAAGAACACTTTTTATTCTTTATTTCATTTTTAAAGTTGTATGTGTGTAGGTGTATGTCTGTGGACTGTTGTGTTTTTGGTGCCTGAAGAGAACAGAAGAGAGTGTTAGATTTCCTGGGGCTGTTGCAAACATCCTATGTTGCTGGAAATCAAACCCAGTTCTCCTGGAAGAACAATCAGTTCTCTGAACTACTGAGCCATCTCTCCACCCTGGACTCACTCTTGAAAGAGAGATTCATACAGCCAATCAGAGATGCGATCTATTTTGTTTTTCATCTGCTTTGAAGGGGATGCTCATCTCTGCATTGCCGTGTGCAAACACAGGGGATCCAACTCTGTTCTCTGGGATTATTTGGTTCTCGAATCCCTCTAGGGTGTCCTCGCCACTCTCAAAGGCAGCTTCTTGTACCGATGGGAAAAGGAAGACGCTGAGATGCAATTTTATCTCCCAACTGAACTTGATTAAATGAGAACTGTTCTAATCAAAAGTGTGAATCCGGGGGCGGGGGCAGGGCGATACTGGTAACAGGTTTGAGAGTACTGTGAAGAACAGAGGAAGAAAAGATAAAGTCAACATAGACAAAGAATCCGGCAAGAAGGCAATGGTAGTAAAGCTCATTAAGGCAGAAAATTAGGTGAACAAATTGCCTCATAGACAGCCAAGAGTTAAGCTTATTGAGAGACTGGCAGCGGAAGTGGAAGAAAGCTTTTTGAAAACATTATTTTTATTATTTTAATAATTTATGTAGGAATCATAGTAGCTGCAATCTGTTAGCCAGGAACAACTGCCAGCTGGTATCATCCTGCAGTAGCTATAGAAGGCCGAGCGCAAATATGTTTTTCCTTTCACCTGGAGAGCATTCAGCTTTAGAAAGCTTCAATTCATTTTCTCCAGAATTTGGCGTCTGCCCTCGTAGATAAGGAAGCCTGTTTATTGCATGATTTAAGAGCTTTGATTGGGTTTACAACGATTTCTACTGTGGCACTAGAGAGATCACACCTGGGACAGAAAGGGTGTTTACCCAACCACAGTTACCTATTGTTGGAAACGGATTCCTGAGCACACACCTGAATTATCTCTGCAATTGTTCTGAGTCTATGCATTGTTTTTCTTCCAGTTACCTCAAAGAAGTGGTGGCACCCCATCAGTTATTCTAGTGAAAGCAAAAACAACAACCAAAAAGTTTTGTAGGATTATAATGTTTGTGCACACAGTTATGAGGGCATACATATGGACACACGCGTGACCAGCCACACAGCTGTTGAACACTCTTATGACAGCATATGTACTCATGGACACACACGTGACCAACCACACAGCTGTTGAACACTTATGAGGGCATACACACTCATGGACACACGCGTGACCAGCCACACAGCTGTTGAACACTTATGAGGACATACGTAGTCATGGACACACACGTGACCAACCACATAGCTGCCGAACACTTACGAGGGCATACACACTCATGGACACACACGTGACCAGCCACACAGCTGTTACGTTTTCCAGTGCTTTCTTCTGAAATTTTCACACATGTCCTGCTTTAATAATAATACCATCGATTTTATGCTTGGCACCGTCTCTCCTTTGTTTATCTGGAAGCTATAACTAGACACCATAACATTGCAGGGTAGGAAATTGCTCTGTTTTGCCCAGCGTGCCATGGGGAGAGGGAAAATAACTTAATTGTTCTGTAGCAATTTTGTTGTCTCTTCCTGCCTCCTTCCTCAGAGGGTCTCAAGAGGAAATTAGGAGCATTACGAGCTGTGTTGTTGATGCTCCATGGGTTTCTTCACTGGAGGTTTGCGTGTGTTTCAGGGCATTACCAGCTTCTAATCTGGACTTTACCTTCTCCTGACTTCTTGGTTCAGTTTCCTCGTCGCTGAAATGAGAGATTGCCCACGTGGCTGTGAGGAATAAAGCCATAGTCTAGAAAATATGGCATTTCTCCAATAAAATAGCATGCAAAGGCATAATGACCTTTTACCTGAAGTGAACTATTTCCGTGTGTGTGCGCTCTTGTGTGTTGTTTGTGCCTGTGGAGTCCAGGGGACAGCTTGGGATGTTCTCCTCAAGTATCGTCCAGTTATTATTTGAGACAGAGACTATCGCTGGCCCGGAACTTGCCGAGGAGGCCAAGCAGGCAGGGCAGCAGAGTTCTAGTGATCTGTTTATCTCTTGTCTCTGCTTCCCTAGCAGAGACACCGAGGTTGCAAGCACTGAGCATCACATCCTTCCAGCTTTCAAAAAAAAAAAAATTATAGCTCTGGAAATTGAAACCCAGGAACTTGTGTATGCATTTAATCAGTTATCACCCTAGCCTTAAAAAACAAAACAAAAACAAACAGAAACCCCTGTGCCAACTTGGTGCATTTAGGAAACATTTTCTGAGTTTATTGTGTTCTTCTTTAGAAGACAAAGGAGAGTAGCGTGGTGTCAGTAAGAGGATTCCAAAGTTGCGTGAGAGACGATAGAGCCCAGAAAGCTGTAGAGAAGCCGACTCATTTTACCCAACACCTTTCTTAGGGATGCAGACCTCCACAGCATCAAGAATGGTAGGGTATGGGTGGCAATTGTTAAAAGTTGAAAACGAGTGGAAGTAGAGGTGGGAAGAACCCCAGCTGTCTAGAACAATAATAATAATAATAAAAAAACCTCCAGTGAGCTGTGTTAGCATTCCCAAAAGAAATCTGAATTTTAACAGGTGGTTGCACACGCAGGCACGCAAAAGAGGCCAGCGCAGTGCTCAGGAAGAAATAAGACAGGTCGAAAGGCGCGCTGCTGTGAGAGTGTGGGATACCACACCTGGTGGAGATGTCTGGCTGGTAACTAGGAGGGCCACGGTTAGCCTAGGCCAGAAATTCATACCGATTGGCAAACCACTCTAGCAGGTCCAGGCACTGTGGGTCAGGTCCTCTAGTATGATGTGAACTAGTTGGCGTAACCATTCATTATCTGAAAATTGTAATTGGATTCTGGGGTAATTTCAAAATGTACACTTCTGAAAAAACGAAGCTTTTAAAAACATCTGGGGACCGAGGAAGACTCCACTGTAAATCACAGGCGAGGAGAGTTGGTGCTATGCTTCAGCTGGGAAAGGTGAGACCCTATCTTTAGAGAGCTCACTGGGTGTTAGCAGAATGAATTGTAGGAGGTGACCCCTTAAACTGTATTTATAACCTGCGTGGCTGCGTGCTGGACTGGCCTCGTGGGGGAAGAAATGAAGTATGCACCAGACACAGTGCCCTTTACATAGCAGGCGTTTAATGGTTGCGGGTTGAATAAAGTTGTGGCGTTGGACCTGCTAAGTTAATAGTTAAGGAAGGATTGGAACAAACTTGAACAGTCAGTTTGAATGTCTTGGGGAGGCAGTAAATGTAGCCCGGAGTCATTCCCATGCTGAGGAGGGACAAGAAACCCCTGTCTCTGTGGGACTTCCTGCCATAGGGGTGTTATTCCTACAAACAAGACCAAGCAGGTTTCCGTCCACTCTCATACTGAGAAAGCTGCCAGTGTTGCCATTTGGAGGAATCAGATCATAGGCTAACAACGCCCTCCGTGGGGCCTATTCTCGCCTTTTTGTCAGATCTCCCCGGCTCCAGGCTGAAAGGATTCCCACCCCCAGCTACCTCCCGCGAGCCCCGCAGAGCCGCGGACTCCTCCCCTGGAAACTCCTCCGGGGTTGAGGAAGGCTTTGGCGCATGCTCCGTACCTAGGGCAGGTTTTTTGCTGCGGGTAGCAGGGCTCCTGTCACACCGGCTGGCGGGTTGTGGCGATGCCAGCCCGCGTGAGCGAGTGTCTGCGCGTTGCCTGCGCCTGCCTGGGCGGGCAGACCCGGAGCAGTAGTGCGATTCGCCCGGGAGGCGGCTCCGCAGAGGCGTCTTTCTCGCCGACGCCGTGAGGCGGCTTTGCAAACTTGCAGCGGGCTCCGCGCAGCCGAGGACCCGCCGGGGAAGGTGCGGGGCGCGGTGCACACGGAGGGCTGGGGCTGCGGGGCCGGGCCGCGCCTTTGCCCTTGGCCGGCGCCTTGGCGAGCTTCACGCAGCCCCGGTGCTCGCTGCCGCCTGCAGCAGCCCGGGGCAGGTCCAGGACCCGAACCCCGCGCTCCAGCGCCTGAGCGTCTGCCAGCCGGCGGCGGGATGTTCTGTGTCGCCTGAGAGCGCCGCGTCCGAGCGCAAGAGGAGCCGGCTCGAACCAGACGCCCCGGGAGTCGCGAGAAGCCCTACACCGCCGCCGGCGCCCGTCTTCCCGGCTCCGCTCGTAGGCCCCGGCTCCGCAAGCCCCGGAGTGCGGCGGGGCAGCCAGCCAGCCGCGCTCTTCGGCGGCAGGGGCATGGAGGAGCGGCGGGCTCCGAGCCGCGCCCCGGAGTCCCTGAAACTTCCGAGCAGGCGCCCAATCGCGCCTCTGCCGCCGCCGCCACCGCCACCTCACCTGCCGGCTTAGGAGCGGGACCATGGATGAAAGGTTCAACAAGTGGCTGCTGACGCCGGTGCTCACTCTCCTCTTCGTGGTCATCATGTACCAGTACGTGTCCCCTTCCTGCACCAGCTCCTGCACCAACTTCGGGGAGCAGCCCCGTGTCGGGGAGGCCCGCTCGCCAGCCGCTCCGAGTCCTGCTCGACGGGCCCAGGCGCCCCCCGATGAGTGGGAGCGGCGGCCCCAGCTGCCTCCACCACCCCGGGGACCCCCTGAGGGGCCTCAAGGGGTCGCGTCTCCAGAGGATGAGGATGAGGATCCCGGGGACCCGGGGGAAGAAGAGGAGGAAGAGGAGGAGGAGCCCGATCCCGAGGCGCCCGAAAACGGCTCCCTGCCCCGGTTCGTGCCGCGCTTCAACTTTACCCTGAAGGACCTGACCCGCTTCGTGGACTTCAACATCAAAGGGCGCGACGTGATAGTGTTTCTACACATCCAGAAGACGGGGGGCACCACGTTCGGCCGGCACCTGGTGAAGAATATTCGCCTGGAGCAGCCGTGCAGCTGCAAAGCTGGCCAGAAAAAGTGCACCTGCCACCGGCCGGGAAAGAAGGAGACCTGGCTCTTCTCCCGCTTCTCCACCGGCTGGAGCTGCGGGCTGCACGCCGACTGGACCGAGCTCACCAACTGCGTGCCGGCCATCATGGAGAAGAAGGATTGTCCCCGCAACCATAGCCACACCAGGTACCGTCCCTGTCCCATATGGCTGCTGTCTATTACCCGAGACTCCCCTTCCCCGCCCCCAGTCCCGAACCCGCCAGTCCCTGTGCTGTTTGCTTCCTTTGCTGTTTGGCAGCGGTTTCCAGAGAGTGGGACAGAGGATTTGGGTGAAGGGTAAGGATGTCTGGATGCCGCAGGGGTCTTGAGCTGGTTCCTTCCCCATGCTCCATTGCTTCTTGCCATCCTCTGTCACCTTCAGACGTGTCCAGAGCCATCCCGGTGTGCGTTTTGCCCAGTGCCTAGCACTCTGATGTGACGTGGAGTGGGCACTCCAGAATAGCTATGGAATAGCCAGGGTATCCAAGGTCCGGGTTGGACCAGCGAGGTCGAATTGTGAATTTAAATTATATGGTGGAAAGCCGAAGCAAAGGCTAGCTGGGAGGGCAGACACAAAGCATGAGTTTTTCAGGAATGGGGAAGCTGGAGTATATAATCCCCTCATAAGTGGCTCGTGGTGGCTGCTTGCCAGCTCAGGAAACAATCTTTTATGATGCCGTTTTGGAGATACACGTGCAAATATGCGCTCCGCTGTGATAACCCTAATTCTGGAGATGGTCTTTGTTGCTGGGCAGTGCCAGGATTGGGACTCATGCTGTTCTCAACAAGATTTCCACTCTTCCCCTTAAGCCGTTCCAACAGCTCACCCCACTGTTCTTTGTTAAATGCCTACTGTGTGCCCGGGCGTGTGCCCAGTGGATACAAAGACTGAGCCCTTTGCTGTCAAGAGGGAATGCTAGCCGGCTAGCACAGGAAGGCAGCTGAGGGTTGAGGAAGTTTGCAAGCTTAGCTGCCACCCTTTGAGCAATGCCCAGGGTTAAGAATATGGTCAGATGCTCTTCTGCCCAGTGCTGTCTGGAGATTTGTCTGCCGTGCTCAAGGGAATAAAATACTGCAAGTTCAGAACACTAGCTTATTGAAGTTTTGAATCTCCAAGGTTTCAAACAATTTGGTGTAAGGAAGCAGGAAATGAAACACTCAGCTAGATGTGGGGCTCTCAGATAGCTTTTTGCATTTGACATTATGGGAAAGCTTCATTTACAGGAAGCTATCCAGATTTTGAAATTTGCCACTACTAAAGCATCTAATTCCACTTCATTTTTCCCAGAATGAGTGTTCTTGCATCATGGTACTTTTTTTTTTTAAATTTTACTCTTGCAGTTTATTAAATACTGTCCTTGATGCTCCTTTTTGTTTGACGGAAATTGGTCAGAGTACGAAACCGGTGGCCCTCTCTTTGTAGTTTGTCTGAAGGACTTTGCACCTGTAAATATTTTAATAGTGCATTATTTTAGAGCCTGCCATTGTGTTTTAGCTTAAAACTTTTAAAGTATTACATTTGCTCTTCCTACCGCAAAGCACAGTTACTTCAGTGAGACTGTCTTTGCTCTACGTCATTCCACGGCGTGCCCTTTTAGTAGATAATACAGATTCCTGGTTGGTCCCAAAGAGTTTGTGAGCCGGTTTCGTTGCTTCCATTCCAGTAAAACTGAGTCTTTTATGATCACATCAAATCCTCTGGTGACTTTCAGTGAGTGTTAGTATTCAAAAACAAAACAAACAACGTCCTAGTGGATAGATCCATGAAGATGAGAAATACAAAGTCATTGGGTTTCACTGAGTAAAGAGACGGTCCTGTTGTTAGTGACCCACGCAGGCCACACGTCGTGAGGTCTTCCCTTCTAGAGGAGATGCACCCCATCTCTCTACTTCCCGGCAGGAAAATTCCACTGTGACCATGTAAACATATGCTTTCTATCAAAAGCAAATGACATTCTCAGTTTAGCAATGGATCAAAAACATTCATTTCTTTTTGCACCAGAAGTTATCAGATGATCAATTATGTTGTACCAATTTGTTTTTCTCTAATTTTTAAATGTGATATTTTATGTTGCATTGTAGAACCTTCTTATTTTTCCCCCCCTCTCTCTCCTTCTCCCCAGTGAGTCTCTTTTCTTCATAGATACTGTAGGAAGGAATATCTGTGATATATGTGAAGGGCCCTGCATCAAAAGCTATAGGGGAGGAATTGAAGAGATGTTAATAGTAGCATCTTGCTAGCAGAGAAGATTGAATTAGTTGTCTGTCATTGTAATGCCTGTGTACAGCATTCTACAGTCAACAAGATCAGCCTGGATAATGGAGGCTACATTTCCACAATGCAAAATGGCAGATAATCTATTGGCGCATAATGGGAACAAGGTTCTACTTCAAATAGGGCTTACTCTAAGCAAAAGTGAGAAGGAGCTCCTGTTGGTTTTATTTCCCTAGGCTCTCTGCTCCTGGTCCCCTGTTGGCAGCTCCTCCCATTTCTCTTAAGGATCAATGCCCTTGTAGATCACATAATTGGTAAATGCAAGACTCTGGAGTTCGAAGAGCATGGATCTTGAATGATGTGTGTGCCAAGAGTAAATTACACTCTTTTCAGAGCCCGGGTCTCACATTCTCCCCACTTTATAATGTAAATAAAATTAGGATGCTCCATATAGGTGTTTTGAGAACTAAATGAGCTAATCAATGGAACATGCTTTGCATAGTATATATACATAGTACAACACACTGGTATATAATACTTAATATTCAATAGCTGTGTGTGTGGTGAGTGGATAGTGAGAAAGGAGGGAGGGACACTCGGCTAGAGACAGAAGAGAGAAAGCCAACCCTGAGAGAACATGGGGGAATTGAAGGATGCTTCATACGGATTTCGGAGGCTCAGGAAGGGGCACGACCTTGTGACATCACAAAGGTGAACTTTGACTACAGACAGTGGTTGAGATGGAGATTGGAAACCAACAGGAAAATGACTTGTCTATATCACTTTTTTTATAACCATTTTCCAAGGATTCCTTCTTTTGTGTGTGGTGTTTTTTCCTCTCACTAGTTCTTCAGTAGGGTTGTCCTATCTCACTGTCTTCTCTGTGTTCTTTCTTTTTTTAGAGAGAGAGAGAGAGAGAGAGAGAGAGAGGAGAGAGAGAGAGAGAGAGAGAGAGAGAGAGAGAGAGAGAGGGGCGCGCTAGTTGTTGGGGGGCTAAGCATTTGGGGAGCGCTTGGGGAGGTCAGAGGACAACCTCACGTGTGGGTCCTTGTCCTCCACCTTGCTTGAGGCCCGTATCTTGATAGCAGATGTTTATAGCAGGCTAAAGGAGCTGTGAGTTATTGAAGATTCTCCTGTCTCTGCCTTCCATCTCACACCGGGAATACTGGAACTACAGCCATGGTGTTTGGGTTCTGAATGAAGCCCTCATGCTTATGTGGTGAACCCTTTGCCACTGAGCCTTCTCCCTAGCCTGGGTTCCTTTATTTTATGTTTTCTCCTCTTTCTATAACCCAAGCTTCAGGGGAATTCTTTTTACCAATATTGAGTGCGGATGGAATCATAATATTTTATAGTAAAATAAAAAAGATAAAAACCACCGAAGAGAAAACTAATCTCCACAATTTTGATGAACATCTAAAAAGGTGAGATGATGTTACTGCAGTTTCCCTTGGGAATTCATATCTTCGTGTGGCCATCATATTCCATGTCCTAACTTCTGTGACTTCTCTGGTCATATATCATGGTGACAAGTGTCTTAATTACCTACCTCTAGTATGTCAGGTGCTCTGATATTAATGGGAACGTGTTTTGAACAGTGCTGATCTTGTGTGAGCCAGCCTGTTAGGAAAGGTAGCTTTAACCTGGGTGAGCGGGTATCGTCGTCTTTCTCACACAATGCTATAAGATACTCTTGCATAGCCTTCT
The DNA here is from genome assembly GCF_000317375.1 of Microtus ochrogaster. NCBI lineage: Eukaryota > Metazoa > Chordata > Mammalia > Rodentia > Cricetidae > Microtus > Microtus ochrogaster. The sequence goes on from NC_022019.1 coordinate 31,160,684, forward strand.
GTAGGATGAGGAGGGGATTTTTTCCCATTTTGACTCATGTTCCATTGATCCTATTGGGATGGCTGATTTCCTATGGATTTGGTACTACACAGGACTCTGTGCTGCTAGTGATATAAACCTACTTCTAGTGGGGCCTGCTGACTTACGTAAGGATACAACAGAGCAGGAGAGTGGAGGTGGTTTCAGCTAAGACTGGAGACATGGGCTCCTTCTCCCCACATTCCTGTGCCTGTCTGTTCTAGAAAGGACCTTAACACATGAGACGGGAAAATGACTTTCATGTCTCAATACTGCACAGGGAAACAGGGAAGCAGGCCTTCACTGTGCTCCCATTTGTAATGTTAGAGAGATGAACTCAGGTTCATTTCAGTGTGTTGCTTGTGTCTTTTTTAGGCACTGTGGTCAGGATGATGAGGTTCTTTGACTCACTTTGTATAGTGTGTGTGTGTGTGTGTGAGAGAGAGAGAGAGAGAGAGA